>NC_051187.1:91709872-92012902 GCF_015220075.1 Falco rusticolus
TTGAAATGGAAAACCTTAGAACTTTAAACATTTTTGATCATGCTTTAGCATCTGACTAAATCTTCTTCTCACAGAAACTGGGAGCCAGAGTGGGAAAGCAGGAGAAAGCAAGCAATGGAAAGATGGTAAGTGAAAATCAGTTTGAATTGCTTAGTCTTCATTGAATGAGAATTTGCTGAGCAGTAAATTGAAAAACAGTGTACATCTGCGGGAACTTGATTTCTAGTACACTTAGGCACTCATGTGAATCTACTGAGCAGGAGGAAGACCATTTCCCTAAGATACGAAACCACCAATTCCCTTGCTGCTGAGATGACACCTCATGTGATCCCAGTGTTTTCTGATGCTTGACCTTCCACAAAGATAAGCAGAGCAAAGATGGCAAATTGATAGCATGTAAGGAATGTTTGTCTTTACTGCAGACTGGCTAGCATGACCCAACATAAACAAGGGAACAGTTTCTAGTCATGTAACTCTCCACACTTTTCTTCAGGGTTGTAAATGTCTTTGTAGCCATAAATGCTTTTTAAAAGTTCATTTTATTACTGTGCTTTGAAAAATGTTATATGCTTTTTTTTTTTTTTTTTTTTTTTTAAATGCGGGTGCTTACCCAAAGGTACTTCCAGTTAACTGGAGTATATTCAGCATTTGTCATACAACAAGAAACTACAGAAAGTTTTCTCACAGACCTTAATGGTGATGCTCTTTTAGAAAATGTATTACTTTAAGGATGCAATCACAACTGTGCTCTTAAAATCGGACAAGGAGGGATATTTGGGGTAGAAAGGAAATCAAGTGGAACCTGAGGGAAAAACAGTCTTAAGCAGAAGATGCAAACTCTCCAAAATAAATTCTGTTTCCCTCATTGACAGTAGGTGAAATACACAGCACATATTGTGGTGCTTGCTGTCTTATATTCTTGCTGTCTTATATTCCTGAACGTGCCATAGAATTAGAGTGTGAACTGGGTTCCTGGAAATAATTTTGTAGTCTCCAGAAGAAATTTTTCTATTTATCAAAGTTGGCTGGTACACACAGTGTTTTGTCTGGATTTTTTATTTTTTTTTAATGTATGTGTGTCATTGCAAAGAATTAGTAAGAATAAGAAAGTCTAAGAAGAGAAATGAAAAATTGTGATTCTGCTGCAATGTGTGGCCAGAGTCCTCTGGGAAGAGCTCTGAGCAATTTCACGTGACCTGGCAGTGTCTGTCAGATGCAAGAGTCTAAAGGAAATAAGAGAGACTTGAAGTCATATTAGCTTGAGTTTCCCCTCACACGTACCCTTATGCTTGCTCACATGAGAAGTGAGAAGCTTCAGAGGGGAACTAAATTACAGAACTTCAGCTGAAAAGCATCAGATCTGAATTTTGCCATGCAGACATTTCTCTGGGACATGTTCACTACGTGGGCTGAAGATTATCTTTGGTTAAGTTGTTCAAAGGCAGCCTTCTCTTTAAAATCCACCCCAAGTATTCTGATTCACAAGATAATTTATTGCTAGGAGTCATGCTGAAAGGTGTTTGCTGGCAGAGGCAAATACAAAACAGATATAGAACAACCACGTTAATAAGGGAAGTGTTAGACAGACAAACTTTTAAGAGCTTCCTGTTCTTCCCTGAGATCTGGAAGAACAAGCTGTAACTCCGGCACCTGCTTTGTGCTCTGTGTATCATCTCAGCAAATGTGCTGTCTGTTAAGCCCTGATGCAGAGAAAAAGCTGTCTTCAGGCCTGCAACAATGTTTAGTGGGCTGTTTAGCATGCTGTTTCCTATTTCAAACAGATTTTTAAAAGGCAGATTGATGCAGAATGAACTGTTCAGATACATGTACAAGATATGTCATATAATTCCTAGTATCTTAGTATCAGTGATTTTTCATTTTAGGGTAGGTTAGACAGATCAGTAGTGATATTTAGACCAAAAAATCCCAGAAGCATAAGTAGTCACTATCAAGTGGATTACTGCTGCTAGGACTTCTCTGAGACTGCTCAAAGCAGGTCCCACGCTGCCAGTACACTGCAGCCACAGCATGCTGCGGGAGGAATAAGGAATGGGCCTAACACTGATGCTCATTAAAAAAAATAATTTGTTTTCAAGGTAGGAGCCATTTCTCGTAACTGTCCTGTTGCTTTCATATGCCTCTGGACACTATCCATGCCCATCCAATGCTGCTTTCCCACTGAGGGGCTGTGTTGTATGTTGAGCGGCCAGGGGAGACCTTCACCCCTACCAGCCCTGTGGCACTGGGGCTGAATGAGCACGGCTCCTCAGCTCACCGTGATCTCTTCTCTGGGAGTCCCTCACCCCTGTGTGTGTATCCAGTAATTTTCAATGTCAATGGATCCCACAGGCCACGGAGCACGTCCCCATCCCGCTGGGGACGTGGAGAGGTGGCCTCAGAGGTGCATGGGGAGGCCATGACAGGGCCTCAGGAGCCACTTTGGGCTGATGCCTGCCCCAGAGCCCAGCCTGAGTGACTGCCACTGCCAGAGTGAGCCTGTCTGTGGGGCTGGGCCTGGGCCTGACCCATGAGCTGCCTCCCTGCTGCCAGGCCCCGCATGGCGCCAAGGGCTGGGGCCACTCCAGCTGCCCCCCACCTGCTGTGCTCCCTGCTGGGGCAGCGGGACAGGCCCTGCCCTCATGGACGCCGGGGGAGTCCCTGCAGCTTTCGACTGACATGCAGAGATTGAATTTGAAGATGGTAGGGATAACTGTTCTTCACACACACAAGCACAGGGTGTTATTTGCATGAGTAAATAATTGTGTTTAGTAATCCATGGCTTATTAAAGTTCTGATTTTGAGAGCAAGTCCTCAGATAACTGGCATTTTGGGGTAACTTCTGTAAGGGGAAAGGAGTGGGTAGGTACAGACAGGAGCATGTCTGTGGTCACAGGGAGAGCGAATGGTGGGGACTGGGGAGCAGGGAGGCTGAGGTGGAAGGGGCAGGTGCCAGAAAGGAAAAGCAGCAGGCTGTTACAGATCAGAAGCAAGAGCAAAACCTCTGTGCTGTAAAATTTCACGTAGTCTATAGAGAAACAGGTTTAATCGACACAGCTGCTGAACTGCACTGGATTTTAGTGGGTAACCTGGAAGTTATAGATGGGCAAATATGGTAACTGTAAGTGTGTGATCTACTTGTCCTTGCAGCCAGCAATCTGGTTGTCAGGAACTGGAAAAATGCTTGTTGTTGTGAAAACCACGTTACTCCCTGGGCAGTTTTAGGGACATTCAAACTTAGTCAGTATTCTAACGGGTTTCCTATAACTTCAAGATTTCCTGTGATTCCTTGTTAGACTTTTTGTTATTTATCTTTGCTAGTACTATGCTGGTACCAAAAGTTCATAGAGAATTCTTCTCAGGTGGCATAATTTGCTGGGAACACACCCATTCACTGATAAAATCACCCATATTTGCCTCCCCCCCCCTCCCCCAAGTAACAACAAATAATGTCAAGGTAAAGATTTTTTTTTTTCTTTTGCAGCCACACCCAGCATACTGTAACTGTGAGTCAGCCTTGCGTTCATCATATGTAGCAAAGCGATCGGCCTAATTCTGTAAGGGTAAGAATAAATGACCATTCATTTTCCAGCTAACAGTGTAACAGCCATAAATATTTCCTTCCAATGGAAAACTATATAAACTAGTTTGCAGAATATCCTGTTTTTCTCCTTAAAATGTCTGATTATGACTGAAGATGTGAAGTCAAACTAGTTTTTTATTTGCAATGGTTTAAATCTGGAACATATCCATTGACTTCAGTACAGAGATTACACATATTTAGGCAGAACACGGCTTAGCTTAAGTCCTTATGGTTAAAAGTTTTTACAGGGTTATAACATTCAAAATTCATTTGCTACAATGAATTCTGAAGAAAAACTTTCGGTATGTTAAACTCTTGTGAAACATCCATTACATATGCCCAAAGTACCATAAGAATATTAGGGGAATGTAAAACTTCATGCTTCTTTTATTTCCAAATCTCAAATAACTTTGGAATCAGTCTTCTTTATAAACTGGAAAACTGTGACTAGTTTGTCAAGCAATCATAACATGTCACAATCTTTTTTGCCTCAGGAAAAAACCCAAAGGATCTTCCTAATATACAGTTAGTACACAAAACTATTCCTTTTCTACAGAAATCTTTTAAAGATCAGATTGTCTAAACATTTAGATGTGCTTAAAGTTAAGTAGGTAAGCAGTTTCTATTCGGTTCAATGGAACTACTCTTGTATAATGTTTCTGTATTATTATGTTTATGTTTGAGAACACACATATATATTATAATATTTGCAGTGAGTGTTTGAATTAATACCATTTTCATATGTGTATGCTGATCTGTAACAAATCTAGCTTTTTGCGTAACAGTGATGATGATGAGAGAAATAGTGAATAGTGATGAGAAAAAACCTATGAACAGTAATAGAATTGCCGAGGTTAATTGATATGAAGTAATTCTTAGTGTTTGCAGTCATTTCTTGTTAGATAAGATTGATTTTCCTGGGTACTGCTGTATGTGTCAATATTCTGCACCATAAATGGACAGAGTTAGATGTAATATATATGGTAATAAATTTGCCATTTAGTTTATGTACTCTCAATACATCAGAAGTAGTTTACTAGATATTTGAATGATCATGGTCCTCCCAAGAAAGGTGACACAGACACCACTGAGAAAGAGATGTGTTGATCCCTGTTTACAATTTCCTGTTAATAGACTGTAGAATTGACAACAACTAAATAAAAAAAAAAACGATCAACAGACTTCACTAGCTTTCCTGAACCTATTTTTTGGAACCTCATTAAAGCCAATATGGAGTTTGACATTGGTACTTCAAAGTATAGACCTTCAGTTCCATTCAGTGGTTAAAAATATATTTATCTTTCATGTTATGATTTATTAAATTTGTGTCAATGAAGGGGAAATATAGATACATAAATAGTACAACCTTATTCCTTATGAATAATATGTGGAAACTGAAGTGAAATAAAACAATATGCTGGACAATATAATAATGGGGACATTCATTATTTTAAATAGTCAACATCTTTGCTGGGTATGAGTGTTTAAATAAATATATAGCCAAACTATTCTTCTAACTTGTTTTTTATTTAGATAACAGGTATATTTATCTTTTATTATATTCATTTAATATTTGTATCTCTCATTAGACTCTTGAAAAGTCTAAAAGCTCTGTTAATTCTTTAAAATAAATATACAAAGTCTCTTACTTCAAAATAGAAAAGTTTTGTTTAGTCTAAGACAGCTGTGACAACATGAAAAAATGAAAACACAGCACAAATATTAGCATTCTACTTTCCCTTTTTAGCGTACTAACAGAACATCATATGAATTGTATGTTAGGAAAAGACAACTATCACAGCTCTTTTAAGACCTGTGTTATTTCTGTATAGAATATATTTTAATGAAAAATCCAGCTAATGTTATAATTCAATCTGAGATGTCAAAATTAAACCTATTTCAGAGAGGTGAACTCTATTAAAATAAACTATTGCATCAGGTATAGAAATCACATATCTTTTAGAGCTAGAAAGAAAAGTGTTCTATTGGCATGGAAAATTTCCAGATCTCAGTAAGACCAAGGAAGCAGCTTGTTTCCTGAGATGTGAAAGTGTTTATGCCTCTTCCTTTCTCCCTTTTTCATATAAAAGAAAAACGTAAAAGATATAAAGTAAAACTATCTCCTTTCTCCCTATTATGAGACAATGCAATTACAATGCAGCTATGTGAATTCATATTGTATCAAAAACCCGTTTTCACAAAGTAAAACCAAAACCATTGTAAACTCGAATACATGGAAGCAGTGCCAAACACAGCAAAGAGACCATAACAGGACCATAATGCTTATCTTATTTACACCACTGTGCTTTCATTGTCAGAATTAATAGTGGAGGGAAAACACAACAAATTTGAGTTTTCTGATGCTAAGTGTCAGTCATGCATAGGAACAGCTCTTAACTGTAATGCCACTTTAGATTCTAGTCTTATAACAGTATTGCTGTGGATTGCTTTGATGTACTCCCATTCCAGCTGTTGTGGCTTGCTCCTTAGTCTGTCCACCTTGTTTTGTAATTCAGCTTCGTGGGCAATAGGACATGATCCATTGGTTTACATACCTTCTAATTGCTCTTCCTAAACTGTTGCACCACCGGACATGCAGTGAGACCAAGAATATAGCATTCCAGACAGCTCTTCTAACGAGATTTTGGTTGACAATGGCTTGTACAGATAAGCCAGTCTTGCAGATTCTGAGCCAGTTACTGCCTACCGTATGAGACCTCTCCCAAACTGAAGTTTTCTGATGATTATACATGACTAATTTTAAAAGATAGTATCACAACACACTACCTCTGCCATTTCCCATTAAAAATATCTCAGACAAATAATGTCCTCATCATTAGGCCTGAGGCATACTTCTGACAACCTGCTGATTATACCTGTGTAGGTTAGAGACTGTTAACGCTTAACTCATCTGAGCTCAGTCTTTATCACTGGCTCAGTCTGACTTTGAATACCTGCCTAAGATTGTCATGCAGGTCTTTTTGTTGTGTGGTATAAACCATTTGGCTGTTTCTTTTGGCATAGTACCCTCTTTATACCTTTGAATATTCTACTGCCATGTAAATTTACTGGGACCTTGTGAATCATAACAGTGTGTCACACAGAAAAAGTCATTCTTCGTGTCCTGCTTGTGAACAGATTTTCAGGAAAGCAATAAATACTTGTCAGTGGTGCAGTCCTCTGCTTCAAAAATGTTTATGTTGTGTATCCATCTCAAGAAGCATTGGCATTGACAACTGACCAGCTTTTTGGGAATTATCATTATGCAGGCCTGGAATGACTATATTTCCTTCCTTGTGATTTCAAAACTGTATCCATTCAAAATTGAGTTACAGGCATTTTTTAACTCATAGGAATTGTTTTTAAATATGCTTTTCAACAATGATGGAATATATTCACCTGTTCAACAGAAAATGGACTTACTGCAATGTGGAACAGCTTTCCAAGCTTCTCCACAAAAGCTAATCACAACATTTGCTTATGGTGGAAAAAAATTCTGTTTTAGATAGTTGTTAATCAGAGATTTCATCATGACAGAACATATTTTTGATTAATTTTCCTCTACTTCTGATATAGCAATAAATTGATTTGTTGAATTATACCTACCTAATCAATACCTCATTTGTCCAGCACAAGATCTTGTGCTTTGGAAGTCTTGCTGTAACTATGGAAATGGTGAAGCAAATAGTCATCTGATACCTACAGTCTGTGTTGTAATAAAATAGTATTTTCCACAGGCCCAGGCAATCTGGGCTCCTCTGGTAATCTGCTCTACAACCTGGCCTCAGTTTTCTGTAGGGTTTGCATTGCAGGATTTTTACATGTTCATCCTTGTACATATTCACCTAATTTGTACTCAGTGTGAGAGCTTATGTTTTCAGCATCCTATACGGTAGTGCATTAGATGCCATTCTTGGTAATGTAACAGTAAAGCACCTCTCTACTACATCTGTCCCATTTTCTCCTACTGAATCTTTGTGTGTTATAGTTCCTACTGGCAAACATGGCAGCCAGGTTTCCCTTCTTGGTTTCTATAAATTTTCATTTTGTTTTTGTGAGACCTCACTTTACTTGTAGTAAAGAAGTTCCTAAGCTATCTTCACACATCCAACTGCATGATGACCAGGCCAGGAAGATTAGTCTACAAAAGTATAGAGTGCATGAAAAGCTATGTGATGATTGGAAAGTCAGACAATAGGAGAGCTATAGCCATGAATTTATGTGCATTTATTGACAGCAAGCACTGCAGTTACACAAAACAGAGCACTGTATATAGCTGCTGTAGAGCTCCATCATGTATCTCTGACCACTGCCAAGTTATCCTGTTGTCTCAGCAGAGCTGTCTTCCCTTGGGTGCCCTCTGTGGTTAGCCTAATTATCTGCAGGATCTTTTGTAAAGCTGTTTGTGCTATAAAAATTTCATTTTTGCTACTGCTGAAGTCTTCATCTTTGCTGTCATCTGTCTAGAATCCTTTTGTATTTGCCACCCTTCAGCCTTCACTTGAATTAAATTATTATTTTCTTCTTGGATCTTTGCCTTCCCTTTCTTCTGTTTCTGATCATGTTCCACCTTGATTGACACTGCAATTATTATGTCCCCAGCTATTATGTGGATGTCTATAACATCTCCATGTTTCACTGTTGCTTTGTGGAAATAATTTCTTCATTGCACTTATTCCAAAATCTAGATGTTATCGTTCTTGTAGCTGCCTCAGGAGTTCAATAGTCTAGATGATTCCTCATTTAGACAGACTTGCCAATATCAGTCATTTTTTTTTGTCTAGAAGAGTGAATATGTTTTCACCAAGTAATCTATGCTGAACATTTTAATGAGCAAATGGAATAGTGCTTAGCAAAGACCTGCTAAAATGTCTGGGATTAGGATAAATTACAGGTTTTTTGTTGTGATTAAATTATAAACCATTGCGGATATGTTCATTTTGGCCTTGACCTTTGCTTATGAGATGCTTGGGTACAATTTTAAGTCTGTCTCCTGCAAAGAGGTTATTTTTCTGGCCAAGCTTGATAATAGTGACTGACTGATATATGTACTCTGCTGGCATATCTGCATGCCTGCAAGGGCTTCCTGAATCATACAATCGGATTTTGTGTGTGTGTGCTGGCTGCCTTAATACTCAACACTTGTATTAAGGTATTGTGTTTTCTCAGTCTAACATGAGACACAAAGAACTGAAGACCTGACCTTAAATGGTGTTCAAGGGACTTAGCTTGGAACTGCCTCCTGTTTTAAGTGTAACACTAAAGTGGGTGGGCCCCTGGCATCTCACTCAGAACTTGAACTGAGAAAAACTTGATTTCATGCCCAATATCAGTCTTGATTATTAAAATGTGGAAAACTGAGATTTGCTGTGCATAGTGAACTACTTTTCCTGCTCAGCTTTATTCTATTCTGGGTGCAGGTTTAATCAGATTCAATTGCATCCATACATTTTGAGTATTGCCATACAGGTAAACTTAGTTCAATTCTGCATGTGGAAGAGTAATTAGTTTATTGTATAATTTTGCAGCATGTTACTCAGAAGGCTGAGCAAAACATAGTACTTGTACGCTATAGCACATATGCACTGTTCCTCTGTGTGAGCTCTTCATGTCTCTCTTATTCTGGTTATGTCTACCTTAGCTACTAGCAAGTTGCTGAGGACACCCACACAAGTGTTTGCAGCAGGGAGAGGTTACTTCAGGTTAGCTTGGCTTGCAGTCTGTTACCAGCTGAAGTGTATTATTTCAGAAGTACATTAGGTAAAGCCTTGCACTGTATCTCAGTCTTATCCAAAGAAAATAAATTAATGCATTCTGAGACTGCCCTGCAATGCAAACCAGTGTGTAGTAACTGGAGACAACTGGGGGACTTTCTTCACAAGGGCACTTTTGGTCTGAAATAGAATGCCACTTTAGAGGTAACCTCTGGCGCTCAAGTGTTGTGACACTCTCTAGGATGCTTTGAACTGGCAAGAATTATAAGGATGGGACAATATTTCTATTTCTGTGCCTATGTTTTGCAAGATCCTGTTAATGACTATTAATTTTTTCCGTTACAAATCAGTATCTGTGACACTTTTCTAAAGTCTCTTATTCCTGTCTCCTGCTTCATCCTGGTTACCTATTTTTCTAATATTTCCAAATACCTAATTTCTTGCCTCTTACCTCTGCTATATTACAAACTTGCACGACTGCTTTTTTCCTATACCTAAAAACGGATAGTCTGTAATTACTCTGAAGACTTTATTAGAATCAAAGCATATTCATAACCATTACACATAATGAAAGGCTGTTATGAGATTTGAGAATCTTTGCCTCTATGGGAATTAAAACACAGCTTTTAAATACCTTACTATTTTGTTGTTTCCTGGAGCCTAGAGCTGTGTGAAGAGTGCTGGTCCAGTCACCTCACTTCTCTGAAAAATTGCCAAGAATAAATTAGGCTAGAAATGGCTTACAGTTCTAGTGTATTTTTTAAATATTGCTTTTAAGTTAACTTGTGTTATTTGTTCATTTTGCTTTGTCATGTATCTATGGTGTCAGCCAAAATAACCTCTTTTTCTTTTAACTCAACTGGTGTCACTTCTGACACAATGCTTCCTAGCTGTTGGCTTTCTATACTATGTGGATTCAGAGTGAGAACAAAGGATGTTGAAAACTTCTCTTGCCAAATACCGTACTATACCTGCAGTGCTCCAGACTGTTTCATATAAGAGCTGCTTCCACCTTCTTCCTCTGACAGAAGCTTAGTTAATAGAAATGCCTCATTGTAATGCACCATTATTACGGTATAATACACTTGTGTTAACTTAGTTCTTTTGGGGTGTATTTATAGCTCTATATTTAGTATAGAGGAGAAAGAATCAGGTCCTCTGTATTAGAGAACAGGACATTCTTGAAAAAGATGTAGCATACATGTTGCTTCACTCATTTAAACAGCCTCATGAGGTTGAATAGGTGACTTGCGTAGGCAAAATACTTAAACATTTAAGTACCTATGGGATCAGAATTTTAGTGTGTATTACATTAATTGAGGGTAGAAACCTGGATCAACAGAATCCTCTGGGAAGATTTAGTATAGCTTCACTAAAGGGAATTTCTGCATTGCAAACCTCTTGAAGATCTTCAAAGGAATCAGCAATCATGTAGCTAAAGGTGGTCTGGCTGATAGTTTACCTGTATTTGTCCAAAGGCTTTTAAGGTAGCTAAGTAGTCATGGAATAAGAGGAAGGTCCCACTGACAAATTGCTGTTAAAAGATAACCAAAAAAGTATATATTTTTCTTACAAGGAAGAGTGGTTACCACTGTAGTTCCACTCTAGCTGTGCCATCAGCTTATAAATGCCCATCAATTTATGAATGATTTAGAAAATTATATTATTGTGGGTGAGAGAAATTTCAAATGATATTATTTACTAGAGCATTTGAAGACAGCTAAAGGACCTTAGAAGTCTAAGTGGCTATGTAATGAAGGGACAGTTGACATTCACTGTAAATATATACAACAATGATACACAAGAGGAAAAACAATCCTAACTTCACATGTGAACTGGCAGCCTGAAACTTTGCCATTACCATTCACAAGTGAATGGGCACTGTGATAAATAGTTCTGTCAAAACATGAGCTTAACATTCAGCAGTGGACAAAAAGGAATGTCAAGAATTTTAACAAAAGGAAGAAAAAGCAAATGCTAAATAAATGTTTATGCCACTGTAAATAAATGCTTAATTTTCTAGAATACTGCAATTTTTTTTAATCTCACTACAGAAGATTATAGGCCTACAGCAGAAATTGTAGAGGTTCAAAGAACAGCAAAGATGATCAAAGATATAGAATAATTCCAGCATGAGTCATGATTAAACTGAATGATTTCTGATTGAATGAGAGAAGACTGGATAGCCATATGGTGAAGCTCTACAGAATCGTAACTATCAGGAGATAGACGTGGAGAGGCTGGAGGAAGAGGTAGTTGAGAGACTTGAGAAACCTCTTCAGTGTCTCTTACAGGACAAGAACTAGGGACTAATGAATAAAGTTGGTACGAATATAGCTCAAAACAGAAGGAGGTGGTTGATCATGTAGTGGGGGTGTATATATTCTGAACTTTTAGCCAAAGGATGTTTTATATTAAAAAAATTAACATGGGCTCAAGCAGACAACTGTAAAGATAGAAGATACTTAGAAGTGTGATGCAAGTACTTGGAAGAAGTTATTAAATAGATAAGCTCCATCAGATTCAAGAAATTCCATAAATTGAAAATAGTTGAAGCCAGGAAAATATTAGAGAAAATACAATTTGTGCTTGCCCTGTACTTGCTTTTCCCTAGCTGCTTCCTTTGTCTTTTAGAATTGGGATACTAGAAAACTATCATTACTCTGAACCCATGGTCTCATAGTTTTCTGTACTTCAGTTCTGGTTCATTATTTATATTTTCTACTTATTAATTATTTCTATTTATTCTTGTGAATAAAATTAGTTTCTACATTAGTACATGTCAGTAGTCACTTTGTTGAAACTGACTAATTTACACTGGCATTCCTAACAAATTTATCCAGATTTGGTTCTCTGTTACATAGAAGCAGTCTGTCGACCTCTCTGAGCAATGTGTTTCAAAGAAGAAAAGTGTCAAAGTAAGTTGTTAATGTGATTAATGAGAAGCATTAATAAAAACCATGTTCTTATATCCTGGAAATTACGGGGTGAACTTTGCCATTAAACTAAGTTAATTAAACTTATGTGCAGAAAGTCCATTTAATAGCTACTGACTATGAGTTTTTATTTGCAGTTATTTCTTCTAGGTTTCTACTTACTCTGCTCTGTTCAGGAGCCATGGTAAAGGTGTGGTTCTGTAGGATGAAGTACAAAGTTGCTTTAAACTTTTAGTCAGAATGTACCAAGAAACATGATCTGAGAAAAATTTCAGCTGAAAGCAATGCAGAAGTTAATTTGGTTCCATGTTGGGTTCTCTTGGAAGGGAAAAGGGAACTTGTTAGTATTTACTAAACAGTAATGATTTCAGATTACTACCAGAGCAGGCATAGACTTCATACTCTTACCAACTCCATGTAACCATCACTCCAAAAAACATAATTATAAAAACTTTAGATTGCCTTTCATTATTAAGTAAGCTTTTACCTCAGGGTAATTACTACAAGCAAAATGCATGCAGTGACAAGGAGCTTCAGTTTTTCTACCAGGTAAATAAATATTAAAAAAATGACGACCCGAAGGCATACTGCTGACCTAATCTGTTTTATCTCAAGGCAAAACTGAAGAATCTTGCCTCTACTAAGCTTTTACTTCAACATAGGTCTGTAACTTTGGGTGTAAAAATAAAGCAAAGCAAAAACAACAATAAAAAACAATCCCTCTCAAATTACTATTTTCTAAAGTAATAAAGCAGGAAATTATCTTCGCTGAGAAACAAAACAAACAGGATTCTAGGATCATTACATGTGTATGTTTCACTTGGAAAACCAGGCAAATCAACAGAACCCTGGCTTAGATTTTTAAAAGAATGTAAACCTGCAGGTTGTTTGCCAGGAAAAAAAATATTTTATTTGAAAACTCTTATGCGATTTAGTGTAATTAGCAAATTTTGCTAAGAATGGTCTTTATCAAAGGACCAATATCTATCCCCACACATAGTCCAGCCCCCCAGGGGTGGTGATGAGTTATTTGCATCCTAATAGTTTGAGAAACTTCCTTCTTTTGTAACACTAAGATGATAAAGATCACCAGACTATTCTCAATGTAATCATTAGTAGACCTCTTTGTTTTCAGATGAGTCCTAATTTAGACCTCAGGTAAACAGATGAGCTATCTCATGCATCTTGTTTTATCCAAAAAACCCAAGGTGTTCATTACTCAGTTTAGCTAGCATATGATAACTAAGATTGCCAGTATGAAGTAAAGTCCTAATGAATATAAATGTGTTCATAATTTTAATATGAATTTGGAGATCAAACTAGACCTTTGCTGCAGCACAATCTGCTATAGCGAATTACTAATGTGTGAAAGCTGCAAATTGCCTGTCTTCATTAAGAATTTGTTAGGTATTTGTTACCATAGGTGAGGACACACCTAGTTTCCTAGTGAAGACATATCCTTTGTAAAATAGCTTCGATGTTTGGAAAAGGCTATGCTACCTGCAGGCAGGCAAATAAGCAAGCAGGCAGATTCAGGCACCCAGAAGTTTACAGTCATTTGGACTACTTGCCTGCTTCAAATTAAGCAGCTGCTAAATGCTTTGTGGCTCACAGCCTACATTTTGGAATTTGAGTCCCTTCCCCCTCCCCCATCGGTCTGAGAGAGCATGCTATCAAGACCTTTATGTAGCTGGTGTTAAGGCAGACTTTTAAAGTCTTTTGCTTAGAGAGCTGTATACAGTAGGGTTTTGTTTAATTTATACAGTTAATGTCTCTCTTTTTAGCAAGGGATTGTTTATTTTTGTTTAGTGGATTTTTTTTTGTTTGTTTGTTTGCTTGAGAGTATGGTCATGCAATGGTAGAAAGTTTTTGGAACCCGAAGAACCAATATTAATAATGCTACAGGGTGGATAAACAACACAGCTAAGATTGTTAAAAAAACTGATAGGAACCAGTATATAAACAAAACTAGTGGGTTTTTACTTGTTTTCAAGAAAGCTAACTGAAAGCAAATTTAGCAAATGGCAAGATTCCAAATGCTGTAGCTAGAACATGCCATAATTAATCTTATAATTTTTTTCTGATGTATGACAGTGATTCATTTTGCAATAACTGTTTAATATAATGCATGACTTCTCTTTTTTTTTGTTATGGAAGTCTGAAAGCAAACAACATAGGAAAACATTGTCTCAGCTATGCCAGTTGTGACTGTGAGAAGGCAGGGATATAGGAATGGTTTGAAGATGTAGAAAGGTACTTCTCTTGCAGTTAGGGCAGATAGTCTTGACAGAAATTATCCATCCAGTTGCACCTTTTCTACACCAATCATATAGTGGTAACGTGCCCATAGCACCACGTATGTTTCCAGTCTCCTAATAACACAGAGTGAAATTCTTGAATTCTTGCTAAATAATTGCTGTCTTCTGCAGGCTAATAGGAATAACAAAGATTTCATGTAGCTAGTATATTTGGTACTGTTTACGTACATGTATATAGACACGTGCATAAACATACACGTAGGCAGAGGTATGTAAAAATACAATTCAAAATAATTAGGAGATATTCAGCCATTTGTTTTCTCATTTTGTCTTATGAAAATCAATTCAATGAATTAATACAAAACAAATTGATAAAAATAATAGCTCAAGATTTAATCTATTAAATGAAATTAACAGCAACTATCAATTAATATTAATTATAAAACAACATCTTATAGTCTTAAGATTATATAAAGTGATATTTTTTAATCTTCTTTTCTTGCATACCCTGTGTTTTGAATCCATGGTTCCATAGCAGCAGGTCAGTCTATTATCAGTTGTCTAGTTATGCTTAACACTTCCTTTTAATTATAAGTATAACATTTAGCATGACAGACTGTATTTCCCAAATAGAGGGATCTTTCCTGATTTTGATGTATGTGTTCTGGAGACTCATATTTTCAGATCAGTAGCTGTTGTGAAAACAAGACATAGTTTACATTGCTTCTTGAAGGTTAAATTCTTCATGTGCTGAAGCTAATTTAATTTACTTCACTCCTAGAACATCTTGGAGCAATATTTTGACTCCCCACCACTCTGGGTGGGTATAGAGTGCTCCTAACTCTGATTCAAGAAGGAAGACAAGTGCACAATACATTGACCCCTTCAAGATGATACTATTTTTTTCAATCAGAAGACAGTTGTCACATGTAGGCATATGTACGAAACTGGCAATAGAGATATTTTTTGATACCCATGAAGGTATTATGCAAACTGAAATGGATGTTTATATGTGTATGCAGTTTATGAAAGTTCTTTACTTGAGTAGAAAGAAAGGTATGCTAAGAAAGGACTATGAAGTCAAGGTCATTTAGTTCTGGTGATACTAAGACAACTTGGTCTAAGAAAAGCTGCTTGACCTGCTCTGACAACTTGTGTAGGCTGCCACAAGTTTTCAGTAAGATCTCTAGCTTATCTCAGTTTCTCTGTCAGTAAAATCTGGGTAACATCAATGATCCTACTTCAAATTAGCTCTTGGAGGTTGCTTGTACAACAAATTGGGTACAGAATCTGACTTTGTTCTAACACTGGTGTTGCACTTGGATGAATAAGTGAGATGATTGCTCAGAATATGCTCTGGCTTTACACAGAGCAGGATCAAACTATTAAATGTGGCAGATAATGTGTTTGTCATTGTGCATTTCATTTGACTTTTGTTTGCATTGAAATAGCAGTTAATATCAGTATAGAATAAATTATGTTGTTATGTTTTCTTACCTAAGTGATTTACCTACTGAGCCTAGTGAAAAGCAAATGAGAAGTTTGTGAGTGAAAGCTCCAACAATAATTTCCAAAGAGATACAGTTTTGCTGTGATAACTGCACATGGTGACACAGGTCTCTTGCGGGAAAGTGATAAGTACATTCAGGATTAGAGTTATGCAAATTGATCTGATACTGTATCCCACCCAAATATTTTTATTGTGCTGCACACCTTTAAAAAAACCCAACAAACCAACAAACAGCAAAGTGCTCTCACAAAAATGTGTCTATATGAACTATTCAGTAGAGATGTTATTTTAAGGAAAATTAAACTGGCATAACCCATAAAGGAGATAATATGTTTTAAATTGTTTGTGTGTCCTCATTTAGAACCAGAACATTTTAGTATTAATCTTACTTTGGATATTGTGTTGTTATCACGCTGATATGGTGTATATCACTCATAGAAAAATAAGGAAACTTAGTTTTGTTTTGCATTTCCCTTTATGTGTAACACAAAGCTTTAAATTAATTTGACTTTGAATTTCTCTTGGATTTCCTTTTTACAAGGCTATATGTTAATTTATGAATTGAAAATGAAAGATTTTGCTTAAAATATTGAGTTTTTCACAAATTTTTGCTTACATTTTTTGTGGTAAAAACATCCAAACCTGTTGTTTGCCTTGATCAAATTGTCCAATAAACAGGGCTTTTCTAAGTAGGAGGCTGCGTTTATGTTCACATAGCCATTCCAGGTTGCAAAATGCAGAGCAATTATCTGCTGAGGCTCATATATCACACCAGGGGTACGGCCAGTGTTCTAAATTGAAGTTCTGTACACAGACTCTACAAAAATCTAGATCATACGATACCTAGTAATTTCATTTAGTTTGCGTAATGGCTAAATACTGACTAGTGAGACTGAATCACCATGGAATCTCTGGAAAGACAGAGAACTGAATTAAATAGGATCTTGCATATAGGGTGAAGCCTCATTCTTGCAGTCTGCCCAGCAATTTATATAGATGGATGTGTATGGGACCTGATGCGGTTGTGAGCCAGCTTGTTTGTTTGCTAGTTCTGTGTATGCCTCAGTTTGTTTTTTAATTAGAGATATAGAGGAAATCCTTGCTTTTAATGATACATTTGGAATTTCAGAAAGGACTTATGATTCTTTTTTGGCTGGTCTGTGATTATAAGAATGAGCTGAAGAAAAACATATGTGATACCAAGATATTAATTTTGTATTAAAGCTTGTATATAAGACCTGATGTGATTTCCACAGCTTTTTCAGTAGCAATAACACTGCTGAATCAAACCCAGGGCAGTGGGGGAAGCTGTGTGTGTTCTGGAAGTCTTGCAGATGATAAGATTAGAAACTGGAGTCCAGTAAATTCAGACAACAATGAACTTAGTGTCAGAGTGGATGGACATTTTTTTCTTGGGTTACGTTCTTATATGCTGTTTCTCAATATACAGAGATAAACCATATGTGTTTGACAGGCTAACTCTGGGTAAGGAAGCAACCACAAAAGAATAGATGAAGTGTTATGTGAAATAAGTGTTTTTCCATTGCAGTATTTTACATTGTTCTGCCTTACAAAACAAGAGCTGTCCTCATGGCCAGGCAATTTTTAGGAATACAAACTGACAGTAGACAAAAATGACATTGTATAATATATTTTGAGGTGAAAAAACCCTGTATTTTTTAAATGGAGAAAAGCTCACACACAAAATCAAGTTGGAATTTCAGTGTATGGTACCACACTGATGTTATTTTTATTTAGATAGTAGAGTAACTAATGGTGTGCACTGTAGATATTAGTAAAGGTAAGTAGCAATATTAGCTTTCCATGCACTTGCTACTGAAGCACATAGACCAGATCTCTGGGGAATTTATATCATAATTTCTAGCACCACTTGGAGAATCTGCTATATGCCTTTCATGTAGTCTTGTCCAGGCAACTCTAGAATTGTTACGGGTACACAGAAATGTGACAATTGTGCTAAGAGTCTGCTTTGATTTCATTTTGAGGCAATTTGGTACTCTTGACTTATAGATGTTTGTGTGACAACTGACTTGAGATACTTGAAGAATGCATGTTATTGTAATTTAGGTTTTTTGCATGTATGAATACTGAGCAACAAAGTAAGACAACCCCCCACGTTGTACCACGAAAATAATCCAACCTAAAAAATCCCTGGTCTCACAATCAGTCATAACTCCTGAATTCCAGTCAAAAGCATTTTTGTGCAATGCATAGTTAAACATGGAACTCCACCCCACAGATGTTGTAGATGACAGAATTTTTATCTGCTCCAAGGGAAACTTGAACAAGTTCAAAGGATAAAACTCCATTAGGGATTTCTAAACATGCCGAAATTACCTACAGCTTGGAGATACCTGCACACATTTGGTAATCGGGAGTACTCACAGACAGTATGTTATGCGTTTTTCCTGTCCTTACACATTTTCTAAGCATGTACTATTGACTCATCACAGGCAGGCTGTTGGACTAATGGACCTTTGGTCTAAGGTAGTATGGCTCAGCTATGTTTAAATCCTCCTTCTCAGCATTTGGAAAATTCTAGTTTAGTATTTTTAAATTATTATTATCTGAAGCAAAACCATATATAATTTCAGCTCCATTCCAGTGTAAATTTTACAAAGTTGTCAAGTAGAATTTTCTATGAGTTTTTGTTACTGTGTGTTAAAGTGCACGTTCTACCTTGCAGGTGGACTCTTTCTACTCTGTCTACTGCTATACAGATGAAATTTACACAGAAGCCTGACTCCTTATGTAAAAAAATTGAAAAAAATTAAAATGTTATGGAAAGTATTAACAATCCAGTAGTTTCACACTGCCCTGAACTGGAGTTCTCTCATGCTTATTGTTAGAATTATATTTATTATTATTTTGAAGAACAATTAAAAAAATCTTAATATGGCTAGCTTTAGCCAGAAAGGCAAAGTGCAGCAAGGTATTGTCAAACACTAAATTCAGCCTCTGAGTCTAAATTAGAAATAGGTTTTATTGTTTTCTTTAGAGTGAAAATACTTATCTGTGGTATGAAGTCTTTCCATGAATATTTCTTAAGTTTTTGGTAGAGGAATTAACTGCTAGTTAATTGTGACATATGTCCATATGAGACTGCTGAATAAAAAGCAGAATTTGAAGGGTAGTAATAATGAGATTATTCATTATAGTTATTTTTGGCATTGTAAAACCTGAAGTAATCTTGCTTTATGCGGTCCCCAAGCAAAGAAGTCTGTAATATGAGACCCTGTTCATACTTGGTAGTCTTATAAAACAAATGAAAATCCTGTTAAGCTTTCATATTCTTAAACATTTTCAACTAAACTGAATACTTCCATTGTCTAATAGCATCAAATAATTATTTACAATGGTAATGATGGGTACAAAATGGCAAGAGTATAGCGTAACAAATCTTGGAGCTAATGATGTTTTGAACCAAGAAGCATATCTTTTACTTTTTGGAACTTAGCAGATACAATTACACGTATCAGTAATTCATCAATGTCCCATATATTTTAACAAGAACTAAATGTGATTTGAAACACAATTGCTATCATTCTATCTTTTTTTTTTTTTTAGGGGAAACAAAACTATCAGTAAGCATTTTAATATCCTGTTTTCCAAGGCAATAGCTTGACATATTTCTAAGTCAACTGGAAACACTCTTGGCAAGACTGCTAAGTAGAAATTTAACATGTAACAATGAACTTCTTGTTTTTAAACTGTCTACAAGAATATGTATACACTTGAGGGCAAAGAGAATTCTAAATTTAGGAGATTGCTTTAGGCTTAAGAGGTGTTTAATTTAACTAAACAGAAGACCACAAAAAAACCCAAGTCTATTTTGCAGACTCTTTTCTATACTATTTTCCTCTTCTCTGATGTGAATTTCAGGGTGAAAGAGTTCTCCATACTCTTCTCTTAGACCACGTGCCATGAGCTATTTATCACAGGTAGGAAGGCTCTTCAGTGGCACCAGAGCCTCTTATGTGGCTTTGAGGTAACAGGATCAAGTGAGAGACAGTAGTCCATCAGCACAAAGCTGACAAGCCATTCAAATGAGCAGATTAAGCTTGTGAGGTACTGATGAAACAGAAGAAAAAGGTTCAAGAGAAGTAATCTCTCTCTCTCTCTCCGATTTGTATAAGAGCTATATTTTATTTCTCCAGCACACCACCACTATCCCTCACCCTGCCTGAAGACATGAAGTCAAATTATTGTATACCAACTTCCTGAACTATGCCCTCTTTTAAAAGGTACTCTTCAAGGAATCTAGCAAATACCACTTTTACAGTCAATGGGGAAGGCAATTCTTTCAGATTTTTCCAAAGTAAAAGTTAAAACCAAACCAAACCAGACTTTAAAAAAAGAAAAGGGAAACAACAAATAAGTGAAATCTTTCATCATTTTCAAGGAAAAATTCCAAATTACCAAAAAAGAATAATTAATTTCAAGTTCAAAACCCACTTCCACAGGACATTTCAGCCATACGTTTGGTCTTCAGTTTTTCTCCCCTCTCACAGTAATTGCCTTTCTAACACTATATATTCTGAAGAACAATTACCATGATTCTGATAAAACAAGGTTTAAAGCTCTGTTCCGTGCCAAAAAAAAAAAAAAGGCTTTCTAAAATTGCACAAGCACTTGCATTCAACCCTTTTGAGAAAAGTGAATTTTATCATTCTCTTTTTGTCATAAAACACTCCAAAACATCTCCTGTCATGCAGATGTGAAAAAGAGATTAATGAGTTGAATTCACACTTGAGTGTTGCAGTTTGAGGAAGCAGCAGCAAGCGCAGAATGCAGCTAAAGATACTAGAAGAGAAAGAAGAGCAAAGGTCACTGGCTTTGATTACACTGATAGGGAAGCTGGTATCTCTAACTTGGTTTTTGGACTTTGTGTTTACTGCAGTGTGAGATAAAGCTTTCTGAAGTCACATAAGGACACAAAAACTTGCCACTGACTGTATATGAAAGAGGAACCAAAAGAAGAAACTATTCTGATTGTAGGCGTTACAAAGTTTACAAAGAAATTTGTTTCCAATTTTTTCTATATATTTTCTAAGATTAAAAAACCCTAAATTTGTAGTTTAGAGTAGATCCAGTGAAGGAAGGGAAAGAGCATATTTATCACTTACAATTGGATGACAGAAGAATTTCAGCCCAGATGTTATGAACTGTATAAAAGCAGATGTATATCTGGTATTTCCATTATTTTCAGCCAGTTTTTCTTAAGAACAAGTCATATGTTTTGACTCCATTCAGTCTGACTCATAATGAAGCACAAACACGTTTCCTCCGTACACCTCCAGCGCTTGTAGTTTTCATGTAATTCCCTTCACAATGGGAAACCTCTCAACAAAAATAACTATGGAATTGAAAACTAGAGAGTTTAGGGGGAAATGGAAGTGTATGGTACTCATAAAAATTTGATTGCAATCTGTTTGCTGAGGCACAATAATGTAGCTTAATCTGTAGACCCATGGGTCTGATTATAACTACTTATTTTAGCATTCCAGAAAAAGAGAGCATTTCTTTCTTTGGCAATGAACTCTCATAAGTAAGAGCAACATAGCATTACTAAGAAGGTACACTAGAGAAGAAAACCAGTGAAACTGCTTTTGAATAAATGAATGCAGAGCTGTATGTGTATAGTCTGTTGTGGTAGGATTCATTCTATCAGACAGGAAAAAACACATATAAATCAACACTAAATTACCTTGTTGCATTGAAAAACAGTGTTATTCAAATGGCATGATAGTGACTATTGAGTTGTTAGGAAGAGAAGAAAAGGTTGTTCCAACTGCCTGCATCTTGCTGGCCTTTTCTCTTGGGAATGGCTGAGAGTACAAGTGGCTCTTGGTAATACCACTGAGCATAAAAAAAAGATGGACCAAGGCAGTAAAGTAAAATATTAAATTAATCCAGTGTTTCTTGTGTCATCATTGCATTACTAAGAACTGAAGGATGGAGCCTGCTGCTGCTATTGACCAATCTTAAGTTCCTCTGTTGATGTCTTTTAGGGTTTTTCCCATTTTGAAATGTTAAAATAATTTATCTTGGTACTTATTCATAATTTCTGTGTTCATAAATAGAAAAGATTCTTTTTTTTTTTTTTTCCCCACAGAGGCACCGTAAAAACACAAATGGAACTGTCAGATAATGTGATGATCAGTAATGTAGAAAAGACCACTATTACAGAAGATCAGTATTGCAAATCTAAATTGTAAAGGACCAGTGTTGTAGAAAACAAGACACTGTATCTGCAAACCAATTAGATACAACTAAAAAATGCTGAATATAATGTAGAAAAAACTGAGCTTTTTTAATGATGATGTTCAGATTCTATTTTGCAGTAGCAGTGGTTGAACATCTCAGGTTTAACTACCTGGTTATGCTGCCTGTAGCAACCCACCAGTCTCATCCCTACCTCTCATGGGGGGCTTGAGGCAGGGGCTCCCCACCACAAAACCAGTAATCTGGCTAGACTTGTCCAGGAGGAAAGACCTTAATTAACATCTGCCATTAAACGTTGTCCATTTAGGGCTTTATTTCTTTCAGTAGCAGCTCTGTGGATAGAATACCCTAATCATGGATGGGTATTACAAAATCCTGCCAGAACTACTGTCCCATCAGTTCTGCTAGCTGAGGTATTTGTATATTCATTCCTGAGATCATTTCAGTCAAAATGAACCAGTTTAAGTCTAGCTGTTTAAACTAACCAGCTCATTTTGAAGAGAGTTACTTAGGGACTTGAGAAACTGAGCTAACAGGTAGCTAACCTGAGAAGGGCCTTGAGTAGGGACTTTGTCAGCTGCTTCAAGAAATGCCATAATTTTTTTTGTTCCTTTAGAAATATCCCAGAAACCCTGCAGTACTATGGAGCAAATGCCATTGCTTCTTTTGGTAGTTAGCTTGGTCACTATTTTCCATTCAGAGGGGCAATTCTTGGGGTGAATATGATATGCATTCGTTCAGACCTGTTGGCTTATGGAGTCCATTAAACTAAACTTTGGAATCAGTTTGTTTGTAGTTCTGAGCCAGTAGCTTTAGCCAGTTTGATTACTCTCTGTTTTCATTGTTCCTAACATTAAGTCTGAAAGAACAGTTATTGCACAGGCATCATCTATAACAGGCCTTGTAAGAGATGCCTGCTATTTATGTGATTATTCCAGAATAACTATGTCTATTTTTAATATACTGTGCTACATAATAGAGACAATAAAAATGGTTGTTGCTGCTAAAGAGGATGTACCATGAAGTTAAATAATAAATGGAAATAAATTAGGATTATAGACATGATGCCAATCACAAAAACGTAAATGACTCTTGTCACTAAAGGGAATTAACCTAATATCTGCGCAACACTTTTAATTCTATTTTTGTTTTGTTAGCGATGTGGGAATCTCACTTTAGCCATCCAATTAAAACATGTTAAGTGAAGATATTTTCTATTCTCTTTTCTGTTACTTGAAAGTTGGAATAAACTGAATGAACATATTACTGAATAATAATCTCTAAGTTGAGAACAACTTTTATGTAGGAAAATGCTGAAAGTATCTAGCTTCATTTAAAGAGCTGTAATGGCTCATGTTGGTCTGTGGAATTAATATTTTGCTGTGTTTCTGTACATAGATAAACATAAATAGATAAACAACTATTTCAGTGTAGTTAATGTATTATGATTGGTTATTTGTCATGTTGGTTGGCTAATTCTCACTAATATTAAAATTCTTACTAAAGTGAGATTTATAACACCCTACTCAACATACCAACTTCTCCCATGAGAAATTCCTGTCAGTACAAGAGAAATCTAATCCCAAGCAATTGAACAAAGCGGTTTGTATATACTCTTTCTCCTTCCCCTCCTTATCCAGAATAGAAATTCACCCATGCCACAGGTATTTTTGGCTATAAATATTAATTGTGGGTTTTGAAATATGAAATGTTCTTCTTTATTTATATACATAAAATGATCTCACAAATACATGCATGTTTTTATTGATCCAGAAGAAATTTTGATCTCAAGATTAGTATGCACTAGAAGTATACTGAAAGTAAATGAGTGCATTTTGGGGTATAAACCTGGACAAATTACCTTTCTTTCCTGCTCCTCAGCAGAATGATTGACTGAAAGAGATTTTAGAAAATTGTGTTATTTCTCTTGAGAAATAGCATTTTTGATCCCTTTTGAAGATTGTGATTGCAGTTTCAGATGACTGAACCAATTAAAGAACAAGTCATACTAAAAGATATAGCCACATCTCCCACAGTCCTGACTTTAAGCAGCTAGAATTGACTGTTCCTTCCCTGTTTTTATTGGTAAAACAGAAATAGTGAGCTTAGTGAGCTGAATTAGATTCCTCAAGTGCGGCCACAGAGCTGATATGACGGAGAGTTCAGGGCTGTAGATCTGGGCATCAGGGAGGAGAGTGGAAGGAATGAGATCACTTCTTTCACTGTCAGTGGGTTGCTGGACTGACTTAATTTTTACCACATTATCTGGAAGATTATGCTGCACACAGTGTAGTAAGTGAGCTAGCACTGATTTCAGTAGTTCAATCAACACTGTGACTGAACTAACAATAGTAAAAACAGGCCCCACTTGGCTTTCTTCTGACTAATTGTAAGTTCATGACAGAGCAGGAATTTAACATATTCTCCAAAGCTGGTGCTCTAGTGAGTCACTCCTAAATTATACACTGTTTTTAGGGTATACTAAGGTATGCTAGATCCTAACTAGTTCCTGGAAAAATATATTTGTTCTTGTTTTGCTGTTGCGTTTATCTAAGATAATAAAAATATTGTATAACAACTTAATGTCAATAAAAATACTGACTCAGGGCTATACACCCAAAGTACATATTTTGCTTTGCAGTGACAAAAGGTTATGACATTCAATTCCTAGCCAACATTTCACATATCTCTATTTACTATTCACATGTACATAGTCAGATCGAATAGTACATGCTGTCATGAGTAAAATGCATTATGTAATAACATGTAGTTTCTAAGTACTGGAAATTTTATCTGCATACACACATCTCTGCGTGTGTATGTATGTATGTGCACATGTGCATATTCACACAGTAATGGAAACAATGGACTAGAAAGAAATTACTTAGTCATTGAAAGAAATCATTCTGCTGTAGGCAATCACATTATATTCCATAAAAAGAGTTGTCTTTTTGAAATATTGTACCCTTATTGCTTTTGTTGGAAGTCTATTCCAATTCTTGAATGCTCTGTAGGTTAGAACTCTTTCATGTATAAGAAGAAAGCCTAAAAGACTAATGACTAATTTTGTTCTCTTTTTTCCTGACATTCTTTCTTAGCTTAAAGAGATCTTTTTTGTTCTTAGTGTTTATCCCTCAACAGGTTTATAAGGATATGCTCAGTTTCCAGAGATCAGTTATATATCCTTTTTGTTTCTATTACCAGATTAAAAAATTTAAGCTCTTCAAGCCTTCTCATGTGAAAGACAATTTTAATATTCTTCTTGTAATCCAAGCAGTCCTCTGGATCTGTGTTTTGTTTCCAGGACTGTTGAATGGGATCTATTAATAATAAAAGTGTATCTGCTGCTGTTTCTTAGGATTTCTTTTGCCTTTTTCTCACCTTGCAACACATGACAGTTTACTATAATTCTGTAGTCATCTTTAAGTTCTTCTTGGGCATTTCCAGCTGACTGGCTACCAGTTTACAGCAGAATTTTAAGACTTTCTGTGTTGTACTATTGAATGAAAATCATGTCCTCCCCTCTCCACTGTACAAGATAATTAAGAAGTTTATGGAAAATGTTGTACATATTTCCAAACAGCTGTGTTTTGAAGTTGTGGAACAGAATTTTCAGCCACACTGTAATGGGGAATTACAGAAGTTGCTATGATAGAACACATTTACTGGTAATGCTGATCTGACATTGTGCCTTGTGCTTCTGAAGTAGTCAAGCAGTTGATGGGGCAGTAGCTATTACATTTAGTTTAACCAACTGCACCTCCTTAGAAAGAGTTTTTGATACCAGGAATGTGTACACCTATGACTTGATAACATCTCTGGCATGACAGGAGCCCAGAACAGGGAATTTCCATGTTCAGTGTAATGCATTTTATTGAGCTTTCACCCTTACAGGGAAAATTCAACCATTTATGCCTTTTTTTTTTCCTTTTCACTGTTTCCTTTTATGTATGGCTTAAAACCTCTCGCAAAACCCCTAAAAACCCACTCCAAAACTAAAGCAAATGGTTAAGTTGCTCTAAAGTTACAATTAATTTTCTTGTAGTTCTTTTGTTACCCATCCTCAGAGAGGTTTCCTCAGAGCAACACCCTCACAGCTGTTTGGCTGAAGAAATTCACAACCAGCCCTTCTGCTCTATTTATTTTTGTAGTCATTTACACCATTGCAAACATGTATAAAAACAAAATCAAAATAACAGCAGCCTCTTGGATTAGGTATAAGTAAATAAAATAATGCCAGACACCTTGGGAAAAAAAAAAAAGAAAAAAAGGCAGGAAAATACTTTCTACCATGCTTCATAATGTAATTTATCTGCATGTCTTTTTTCAACAGAACATATCTCTTTATTCACTGCAGATATAACATTACTGAAATAGTATTCTGTCCCATAATTCAGTATATCTAGTAAACCATGACAGCCATTAAGCATGAGCCACAAAAGAAAACAGGACTCTTATTAGCAAAATAAATTCAGGTGAAAAGAACAAATGACTTTTCTTGAAATACTGAAATTCTCAATATGTAATTCATTGCTAATTACTGTACTTCTCAGGACACACAGCCTCATATTCCCTCTCTCACTTAACAATCAGAGATGCAACTGATATGGAAGATGGATGCAAAAGGACAACTCACCTTCGTCAATTAATAGTTAATGTCTTTTCTTTAGAAAGTGCGTAACAGAAGAAATATTCCACAATGAACATAAGCCAGCTAAAATTAAATCAGCCTCCAATTTACACCAAAGAGCTTGCTTTTGATAGATGAAATACTTCACTGCCCTCCCTTTCAATTTTAAAATAAGCATCTTCTTGTGTATACATTTTACACACTAATAACTATATAAGATAAAAGACTGAAAATCAGGTCTATTATCTTCTTTGTGTCTTAAATGATTTAAGAGGAATTCTTAGCATTGGATTAATAATGTTCTTCAGATGTTTGACATTACATCAAAGGAAGCATTTGGATTTCCTGACATTTCAGGATTTTGGAAGACTATTTAGTTTTGTTTTTCTTTTTCCCATGTGCTTTCTGAAATAACTGGCCACCCCATTTAATAATTCTTGACATGCTGAAAAGTTTAGCAAGTTCAGAGAAAAACGTCCTTTAAAAGTAAGTATTGATTCTGACCATATTGATCTTAGCACCAGTAAGGAGGGAAGAGCAGTGTGGGTGTGCTCTTAGAAGTATTGTAAACCCAGCTGTAAAGATATTAAACCATTGTGCTATATTTCACTGCCTTTTAGATTACTGCAATTATACAAAACCTCAAAAAGATAAATTATATCTTCTTTAAGAACAGTGGAAGATAACTTTAAACATAGCTGTCTATAACACTACTACAGATTTCCTGATTCCGCTTGCTGCAAAGGCTTTTTCTTCTCAGCAGATCTACCTGTCTTTCCATAAATGACGTTGCCTTTTGGGGATAACATCAATATAACTGTTGGTACTATGGTCAAAGAATGCTAGAAAGTTATATTTTTTCCCCTTACTAGCTAATGGCTGAAACTAATTTAGAGGAATTCTAAAGGTTCTGCAATAGGGAAACCCAATGTCTTTGGAATTAACCAGTGCTATGCAGATGAAAATATGATACTTATAAAAGCTGTACTTGGCTTATCCTCCACCCTCCCCAGATAAAGCATCAGGGGAACAGAAAGCACTTTGATCAACAAAAAGGTGGAGAGAGAGATGCTGGGCAAGGTAGGCTGCAAGACCGGCTTATATTCTGATCATCAGTACCCCCAAAAGGAATGAAAGGTATCCCAGAAATCAATAATGCCTTTATTGCCAGTTTGTAGTAGGTCATGCCACTTGATTTAATTAGGTTCATTTACAGTGGGTTCTTCTGGAAGCTGTGTCTAGATACTCATATGAAAATGGGCTAGAACATCTCAGTTACTTATTGGAAATAGGTGTTTTCTGTTCTTTCCCTTAGGAGATTTAATGGTGCCCATGTGACTTCTATCCAATGATGCAAGTTTCCTGGTGTTCTGAAAACCTAATGCTTCATTTCTTTATATGAATCTCTCTCATCATTACTAGTCATAAATAATACCTCTGTATCATCATTTTTATGAATTGTCAATGAAGTCTTATTGTAGAGTAAATTCTTTTTTCTTGTTTGGTGCTTATAAGGTAGCTGTTAAACTGCTAAATGAATGATAACCAACTAGATTTTGTAAGAAAGCAGGTTTCACTGAGTCTGCTAACTGTGCCCTCAAAAATGCATAAAATAACCTTAAGAAGCTCTACATTCTTAGGAGAAATCCCTTATATAATGATAGCTTAGCATTCACCAGGGAACTGCCTCCAGCAGAAGTTATCCTAAGTTATGAATAGGTTGAATACTTTAAATTGATAATTTTCAGTATAAATACATTTGCTGTTAAAAGATTTGAAAATATTTGTGCTAATAGAAGAACATTTAATGTATAAATAACTTGTCTATCATTTGATGGTTGGAAGACATTTTTCAGGAGCTGTTTTTAATGTCTTATTAGTTGTAACATTAATAATCAGAGATGAAATGCTGTAAATTTGGCTGTGGAGCCAATGAAAAGTCAAAGGACAAGTTCAGGGAAGGTGATTATGCTTTGAGCAATACAATATTACTTTCAGATTTTTTATAATGTCAGTTGCAATGGTATTGTTTCCATGAGTCCATTAGCTTGGTTTTACCTTGACCTTGAGCTGTCATTCCTGAGAAATTACATAATTGATTTAGCAGTAACAGAACACAGACACTCCACAGTTATTTCACAGATGTAATTTTTTCCCTTAATAACTTTTTAATTTATCTGCTTACTCAGTATTTCTCATATAATCCCGAAAATTTATTGCTTATGAAAAATAAACCAAGATAGTTCATTTAAAACAAACCTATAATTTGTATTTATTTAAAGTTCTTGAATAATCCAGTTATTTTAATGATTACATATTTGTTTCTGCCCTTGCATTTTGGTGACCTTCTGTGTTCCTCTGTCTCTCAATTAAAATCAAGTTGTTTACATGGGTCCCTTGCTTAAAGGCTAGGAACTAAATGTGTCAGTGCTTTAATCAGCAGTTGAAGATCTTTCTATATTCTCTAAAATATTGTTATCATGCATATACTTCAAGGAATTACACGTAAAACCTTCCTCCAATTTTATCACAAAAATTTTCCATTCAACAACAGAAAGGCCTCTTCTGTAGGCACCAGCTATATGCTGAAAGTATTCTAACAGCTCTCTAACAGTGACAGTCCTGCATCTTCCATGATAATTTGTGCCTGGGAGTGTACATGGGTGAAGAGGAAAAAAAGGAAAATCTGTTTTTTATTTTCTGAAAGCAAGACGTGGCATGAAATGAATATTTACTTGAAATCTTCATGCTTTCTTCCTTAAAAGCACTGTTATTACAGCATATGGATAATATGTACTTTGGCTGTGACAGGGACACTTCAGAATTATCGAGTGATGGGGACAGCTCTACCAACACAGTCTTAAAACATTTTGAAATGTTGTGTGAAGCTGGGGAAGGAATTTTAAAGGGAGCCTTTTGTTCCTTGGAAAAGATTCATATTACATTGTTTTTATGTCACTTCACACTAGAAGTGAGCTAAGTATTTTGCTCAAGTAAGCAAAACAAGAGACTAACTGGTATTTGTGCACAAAAGAGAATCTATGGATTAGTATGATTCTAATCATGCTAATTATGATTAGCATGATTATTCTACTCTGATTTGATTGTTAATAAATTTTTTTTGTCCCCCCACGTCAAGTTTGTTTTGCCTGTGACAGTAATTGGTGAATGATCTCTCTCTGTTCTTATCTTGACCTTATCTTAGCTTTCAATTATATTTTTTTCTCCCCTGTCCATCTGAGGAAGGGGACTGATAGAGCAGCTTTGGTGGGACCCTGGCATGCATTTGTATGTGTATGTGGGTGTGTTAAGAGCAGGAAGAACTTAATAAGACTTTATTGTGAGAGAGTGGTCAGAGGATTTGGGTTATCAGACTATTGCTGCATGTTACAGCAGTGATCTGTGTCTTTGTCTGTGCAGTCCAGCTTGGCTCATTGTAGCCCTACTATTTATTGTTTATTCCTGCTGTTTTTTTCCCCCAGGATATCAGTTACTATTTTGTGTATTGCCAGTTCACTCCAGCAGTTGTGTAAAGACCTCTACATCAACTTGATAAAGTTATTCCTTCTTATCAGCAAAGCATGCAGGGGACTCAGGTTTCTGGGAAGGAACATTTGGTAAGAGTGGGATGAGCTGGGGTATTAAAAAGAAGTACCCCATGGGGTGGAAAAAATTAAACAGGTCTCAGTTCCTTGTACTGAACGCTACTCAGATTGTAAATGTTCTGCAAGACACAGGTCCTAGCCTGACTGAGGAGGTCAGGGAATGGGTAGTTACTGTGAGAAAGAGATTCTTACTTTCAACTTCCCAAACAACTCTGTCCTTTTGTCCTTTGAAATGAGGTTGTAACTATTGATACTGGGATACTTTGGGCAATATGAGTCCTGTGAAGACTAAGTCTGTACCTACCATCACTAATATGAAGATGATACACAAAAGTCATGAGGCCATGGAGGGAAAGTAAGCAACGACACCAAGACTTGAAGACACTTAATATGTTGCATCTACACTATGGATGTGGCCCTAAGTATAACTAATAGCAGTAAGGTTATTTTTGACTTTGGAATGGGCTCAAGTTATCCTTTCTTACTCTTCTACAATTCCAGTAATAACTGGAGTTAGAAGTTGTCCTGGAGAAACAGGAAAGGTAATTTGGTTCTTCCTCTTTTTTGGGTAACCTTTTCCTGTAAAATACACTGAAGATTCATAGAGCTATTGTCACAGGTGCCGTATGAAGAGATTCAGTTCATAGCTTTTTGTTCATTCTGTAAATAATAGAAATCGTTGCATCATAGATTGTTTTTCTCCACAAGACAGATGTGGTTTTCATTACATGATTTCAGAATGGAGTTAATTACATGTTCCTGTTAAGTAAACAGAAGTGTTTGTTTTGATTCTGCTGCCTTCAGAACTATGTAGATGCAGCCATGGAGTCTGGCTAGTTGGGCTAGGTTTCAAATTAGCTGCTCAAGAATAATTACCTGCTGTGGATTTATTTGTATGGACAAAAGGACTGGGAATGCATCTACACATTGTTCTTCTACCCTTTTCCCCTTCTGAATCAACTGATCTCCCAAAAGAAGCAGAGCAAGAGTCTGCCTTAGTTTCACATTCATCTATGGAGTGATAAATCTGCCAAATTCCTGTTTTTTCCAGTATAGATAATCTTAGGAGTAGTGTAGTAATGCAGTTAAATGGCTAGAATTCTTGTACATATAAAGGAGAAACAGATAAGAGAAGAGCTGATTGAAAAGAAGGTCTCCAAGGTTTTGCATTTTTTCCCCAAAGAAATGCAACAACAATCAAGAGTGATTCTCCAGCAGGTAAAATCTGTTTAATCACTTGTGCAAGTTTTTCCCCTCTTTTTCCATGAACTCTGGAGAGATCTGATCAAAGACAAGTTCCTATTGGCACAGAAACTCCAGGGATGCAATTTATGTGTTTGGACTAAGAGCAGTGCCAAAGACAGCTCTGTTCCTTGGTATGTCTGTTTGGAGAAGACATCCAGATTCTGAAGGAGTCTATTTCCTTCCACAGGGGATTTAGTAAAGATTTATTTTAATGACCATTACTCTCCAGGGATCCATGAAAAGGCAAGAGCTGTTGTCCTCTACTAGATTTAAGATGTTGATAAAGAAAATCTCAACTCAGACTTTCAAGTAGGAATGGAACAAAAGCATGAACTATTGGGAATAGTTATGGACCCTCTCTGACACAGGCTAAATAAAAAGAAGTGATCTTTTTCCTAGATCTCAACTCAAATAAGTTGTATAAAGCTAGGAGATTTAAGTGTTTCTTTCCTTGTTCTGACTTCTTTAATAACTACTTACTGTCTGGAAATAAACAGTACCAAAAAAAAAAATAAATCCTGTTTCCATAGGCTTTTATCCTGAAAATTAAAAAAAAAAAAAAAAAAAAAGAGATTGGAGGATAAAGAGTCAAAGAGTTGTACAATGAAAGGATTTTCTTTTAGTGTTCCTGCATGTTGCCTGATTATTATCTTACCATCTCTGAGAATATTTTCCATGTTTATTCTACTATTTAAAATATTACTGTGTAATTGAAACTATTGAAATTACACATGTATGAAATGAATAAGTCTTAAAAAGCCTCTCCCAGCCATTGCTGAAGTCAGTATAAATATTTCCACTTCGGGCAGAGCAAGACTGGATTGCAGCATGATACAAGAGGCAAGATGGTAAGCATATTTTACAGATGTTCAAGTTTGGTTCAGATGTTCAGTTTACATTCTGCTGCACTATATTTTTATGAACAGAGTATTTTTAAAATAATTCATTAACTTACAGGCGCACAGCAATTAAACACTAGAAAGGACTCATAATTTTCTTAACTCCCTGAGTTCAGAATATTTGTTTCAGGTCTGAAGCAAACTGAAATTTTTCAGAATGATTATGTCAAAGATACTGATTCAATTTCCTTTGGAAAAGTAATTAAATTTCCAGCCTGCAACGAGGCATATAACCACTGCCTTTTAGAAGCAGGTAGGCCAGCTTGATCCAATTTCCTTAGACATTTTTTCATTGACTTAAGATCCATAGAACAGGGCTATTGGGAACTCCCCAAAGAGGCTTGACAGCAAATTCTTGTTCAAACCAGATTCACAGAAAGTCTAGCCACTAAAACTGTATCAAGGATATTAAGTTCAGAAAATGGCAACACCACAATGAATTGTCACTCACTGATCTTAAACAATTGACTAGATGTAGAGGAATGAAGGCAGTGGGTTGATTATCATTGATAACATGCAGCTGTGGCCTTGCTGCAGCGGCAGTGGGTTGATTGACATGGATGATGTGCAGCTGTAGCTTGTTCCGCTAAGTGGTTAAATAGTGCTGAGGATTGTGGGAGAGGGGGGTTGGATGGAGGAGGAGTAGTAGTGTGGTCTGATTTCTGGAGGAAGGAGATTCAGCACAAATACCAGAATCTGACCAAAGGTAAAGCCTTGTTGCAGCCTGCTAGTTTGTTTGTGCTGCAACAACTAGGCGCTTTGGAAAACTGGTTATATCTTTTTTGTGGAGCTTATATAAGTTGGATGAGGATGCATAGCTTATAACATTCATAAGTTTTTAATATTCTCTGTGATTTTCTCACTCAGATGTGACACTAGGAGGTTTTTCTTCCAGGAAGGCAGGTCAGAGTGATCAGGTAGTTGTGTTAGCTACCATGAAGCTAGCAGGGTTCTAAGACATTATTCATATTCTAAGAATAAGACAAATAAAATGCCTGTTATTTTGTTAAAGATTTTTGTCTCAAAAACCTGTGACAATCCTCACACAGTAGTTACATCTTAGCCTTTTTTTTATTCCTCTGGTGTGTTAAATATCAGTTAAAAGTCAGTCTACTTTGCTATGCTACTTTTCTGTACTTTCTAGCAGGGGCTAGAAGCAAGCTTAGCAGCATCTTTCCCTGGCAATATTCATATTCTGTTTGGTGTTTTTTGAAAAGTTGAAGTGGCAAAAACATGTATTTTGGACATACTTTACATATACTTCTGTAAAAATATTATAGGGGTGGACAATTCTGTTGGAAATCTGTCCTTCTGCATTTTAGTGCACTTACAGGCACCTAAAGTACCACATGAATGCTCTGTTGGGAATATAATGATAAACAAACCATTTTCAGCACTCCAGTAAGGCTGGTGTCTTACAGTATACTTCTCATAGTTTGTCTTCATTCCTGCTAAAAGCTCTGTTTGCTCCAGAACGTCTGGGTAGGCAAGTGCAAGGCGCCAACAGGGTAAGAAAGGTGCAAATAAAGCTTTGGAGGACAACTTCTCAGAATCATTTGTTGGATAAGCAGTTATTTTACCACTTGCTTTCATGAAAATTCCATCATGCTCTGATAAGGCAGCCTTGCCTAAAAATCAGTGGCAGAAAAGCTTTTAATCCTCTTTTGTTCAAGATGAATAGGTAAACATAGCTTGTGCATCTGTACACTCAATTTTTGTGACCATAAATAAAGCTGCAAAATTGTGATGCATATGTAAATTGTGACTGATGTATGTACAGCCTGGCAGGGACAGACAAACACATAGCAAAGAGGACTTGTGTGCTTACTAGGGCTTAAATTTGACCCTGAATTAGGAAACTGTTAAACATCGAATGAATAATGGAAAACACTAACACTTCCTAGCACACTGCAAAAAACAGTTTTATTTGGAATGACTTTGTGCATGCCAAAAGAAGCATGCAGGATATGTTTCTGTGGTTGCTACAAGTAAAATAATCTGCATTATTTTTTGATGGGTTAAGTAACCTTGTAAAATTCACAGGTGATCAAACACTGGCTGTGCCCTGGAATTACGCTGTAGCCGTCTCATAAATATTAGAGAATACGATATGGTTGGGTGAGAGATAGTACAGGTTCAGGAGGGATTATGAGGGTGGACAGGAAAAGACAATGTATGGGATTTTCTGTGAGTTTACAGAAATTACCCAGCAGTCCCTTTGGGCATCCCAAAGGAACGGTACCCCTCAGGTGAAACCAGGGAAGGAATAAATAAATTTTGTAAATTCTGATAGGATTTAGACATAGGTTTAACACTTTGAAAATGTGTCGTGAAGAAGGTGCTTATAGAAGACTTTAGGCAACTTGGACATGTTAATACTGAATACTGAACTTGAACTTTTCCCAGCATTACATAGTAAAGGAAGGAAAGAGGTGAGAAAGGGATATGAGTACATGAATTTTCTTGTAACTCTTATCCCAAGTGATTGGTTATGGTCTCAGGGAAGAGGATGGATTTCAATGTTAAGCTGAGTCCATACTTTCCCTTATAGGGGGAGCCAGGGTGCTAGCATAAGCATGAATGTTGTAGGTAAAAATGGAGTATTAGAAGTTTGATAGTCTGAAAGACAATGTAACTGTTCTACAAGTGGAGCAGCCGTGTGAAATGCTGATGCTAATCAGAGGGGAGAAATAGTTAGAAGGGGAGCAGGGATAACAAATTGGTTCAACACACTTAGCTCTATATCGGACTGCAGCATTGGAATAGACTACCTCTCCACTGAAAGCATTCTGAAGATGTCATTAAGCAATAAAGGAATTAATGCAGGGGTGAAATCAAATCAGGCCAAAATGTAAGGAGCTCTTAGAAAGATGCCTTCTTATACCATCTGTACTTTACCTGATGTCGATTGCATTATTCATACTGCATATGAAGCACTGAATTCCTGCTACCACAACCAGTAGCCTAGATGAGACTTGAACAACTGCTGTCTTGCACTGCAGCTATTGAGTAAAGTCCTCAAAGAATGTCCTAGTCTCCCAGGTGGATCAGATTTGCTGTGAGATACAAAGCTGTTGGGAAGAAAAGATGGAGAAAGGGAGAGAGATGAAAGACCTATTACATTTTCACTGTTCCCTCACCTAGAAGCTGCTTTGGTACTGCTTCAATACTCTACACAAAGTTATGTGGTCTCACATATTTACAATAACAAAATTCAAACGTTTTTTGGAATTTGGAAACCTAAAGTAAATCTGAGGCTACTGAAAAGGACGCTTTTGAAACTGCTCTAAAATTTATTTTCTCAAAACTGTGTGGTGTTTTTGTATTACCTCTGACCACATTTGTATAAAATTGAAATGTTTCCTGTTGAAATGAGGTATACTGTTTTTATCTTTACTGAGCCTCTTTTATTTGTAATAGAGTTATATAAAGCAGTTGCTTTTTAATTCAGTTGAATGATCATTGCAAAGCCCAGGGAAAAAAATTAGTACAACAAATACTATATTAGTTAATTTTTAATTTGTAAATACTGCTGTGAACCTTAAATATATTGTTTTCTGACTTTTAGCAAACAATTTGTTAACTAGTATTTGATTCAAAATTAATAGTGTGCATCAGGGTCTCATTTAACTAACATCTATATTATGAAAGAGAATGTGTTGTATTCTCTTGAGAAATTAAGGAGAAACAGTAAATGGATGTTAATGTTACACTGTAGTATCTGTTTTAGTCTGCAAATGTTTCATAGTATCTACTTGTAATAATATCCTTAGTATCACTTCAGATCAAACTTCAGGGTGTTCTTACTGCTGTTTCTGTATTTGTTCAGTGAATGTGTAAAGTGGTGAAGTCTGCTAGGAAAGCAAGAGGGCTATCACAAGGCAGACTGATCTGCAGATTTACATTATTTACATTGCTGAAATGTGTGTGGTCACCTCATCTTAGATATAATATGAAGTTATATATACATAGCTTTCAGAGAGGAATGCTTCCTTCTTTGCATTTATTACAGCATAACAACATAAGTGTTGTAAATAAGTGGAATAGCTGTCGTGCATAACTGTGCTCTGAAGGCATCCTTAACATGAAGAATCTACTCCAAAGACCTTCTAACTTTAGCAAATTTGGGAACAGAGTGTAAATTATTGTTTTCATCTTTTTTTTTTAAATGCTTTAAAAATTGGTTGGTGATTCATTTTCTGTTGGATAAAATCCTATATGTAGCAATAAGTATTTGACAATCGATAGATACTTAAAGTAAATTACTTATTTCTGTTTTATAAAGCCTTTTTTATTTAATAAAATATTCAGGTACAAAAATGTTTACATTTTCATATGTGTATTTAGATGTAAACCCTTGGGGTTGGTTCTTACTAAATTAACATCTCAGCTATTTTTGTTCCTAAGACAGCATTACCTCCATACATTTCCATCTCTTTCAAAAGGAGGTGTAGTTTGTACCATGAATAGTGCTTATGCTTCATAGATTTCCTTCTTAGTAATGAGTGTCAGTGCGTGAAGTTTCTACATGAAGGATGCGTTTGGCTAGAGTTTATCTCCTTGAACAGAATCTGAACATCGATGACATCCCCCAATTCATATGAAAGGGAGCCATCTTCTGGTGTAATTTATACTTTCCTAAGAAATTATGATGCTTATTGCTATGAGAAACAAGAGATGGATGGGGATAGAAACTGGTTTTGCATATAATGCAATGAACAATAACTGAAATTTGTAAGAATTTCTAGCATCCTCTTTGAATAAGTTCAGCCACATTCTACCGATGTGTGGGCTTATTCTGATCTAATATACCTACATGAGGTTTACTCCTACCTCATGCAGTGGCAAACAAGCTGCAGTATCATGTGCTTTTAAAAACAACAGTTTGAATGTCTCCTGTACCTACTGAATATGCCTAATGAGAATAACTAAATATATCCAAAGTAACACACTGGTTTTCAAGGCAGGTCAGGTATGTTATTACTAAAATAGAGGCTAACATTTCAAGAAAAGTTTTTTTCAGTATTGTGAGGGAAAATGCAAAGTCTTGCATCCAGGAAGTAACAACCCTATGCACCAGTGTATGCTGGGGGATGATCAGCTGGAAAGCAGATGTACAGAAAAGGACATGAGGGTCCTGTGTGCACCAAGCTGAACATGAGCCAGGAATGTGCCCCCGCAGCAAAGGTGGGTAATGGTATCCTTGGCTGCATTAAGAGCATTGTCAGCAGGTCAAGGGAGGTGATCCTTACCCTTTACTCAGTACTGGTAGGACCACACCTGGAGTACGTTGTCCAGTTCTGGGGGATCTCATCATTTGTATACAAATTTTTTCGGTGATGCCCAGTGACAGGAGAAGAGGCAGTGTGCATAAACCAAAACACAGGAGTTTCCTTTTGAATATCAGGAAACACTTTACTCTGAGAGTGACTGAGCACTGGCACAGATGGCCCACAGAGGCTGTGGGGTCTCCATCTTTGGAGATACTAAAAAAAGCATTTGAACATGGTCAGTTTTCAAAAGCCATCTCAACATGGTCATGGGCAACCAGCTCTAAGAGGCTGTGCTTGAACAGGGGAGTTGGACAAGATGACATCCAGAGGTACCTTACAACCTCAACCATTCTGTGACTTTGTGAATCTGTGAAGTAATGTTGAAATATCTAATTTTTTTCAATGACAAAATATTATATAGAAAATATATATTTGTTTATTAAAGGTTTGGAGATATATTATTCAAATTTTGAAAGTTTCATTTATTCCCAAAATTAAATATTCTCTGTAATTCTTGTTTTGTGGCTGTTTTGGATTGTCATCCAGGGTTTTAAATTCCCATGCTTGTTTCTTATTCAGAAAAAAAATCTCAGATCCTGCTAGTGTATAGAGAGTAAGATACTAGAGATAAAATCCACTGCATAGACTACGTGGAATTAAATATTTATTTAATTTTAAAAATAATTAGGTGGCTATGTATGTAGACATGAAAAAGAGGATATTTGATATCTGTTTTCCCAGAATTCCATGTTGAAAAGAATGCGCAGTTTATGCAACACAATCATGTGTTGATCTCTTTAAGATCTGTTACTTCTTTTTTCTATGACTCTTGAGTCACTTTATCTGGCTGTTACTTTCTGGTTTAATTGCTTTTTGCACACCTGGTACAGTGTATTTTCAGATTTCATGCTCTTGAAACTGTGCACCTCAGCATGGAAACATTTGTTACTACTGTAGTTTCATGACTTTGTTGTGAACATACCTGAACAAGGACAGAGGTACAGTTATGCTTTGCTCTTGGGAAGACAAGATGGTATAGACTTGTTGGAGGAACCCCTGTCATAACTAGCAGGGGTCTGATCACACTGTTCTGCAGGCTTTATGACAGCATGGTTAGGATTTCTGTTCCAATTCCACTGGTGGTCCTGATATATTTCACTGTTCTTTTGATAAATTTTCATTTCATAAAGTTCAGCAACTTATGGCTTGGAGCTGAATTACTAACAACAGATAATGGAAATACTTCATTTACGAGTATAGCAGATTTTTTTGTGTTTGTATCCCATTAACATGAAAGGCAAATTGAAAGCAGTGAACTGATGTTGCTTTTTGTCATATAGGGGGCAGGGAGCACAAAGCATCTATGCTGAGACTGCTAAAGATTTCTAGCCTAAATGGCATCATGTTGACATGTGGCTATTACTGAGATGATGTATACTCTGCAAGCGTATTAACACTGTTGTAATCAGATCAGCAGAACTCAGACTGTTCCCAAAGGACTTCTTATTTGCTAACTTCACTTCAGTATTCTTGAAATCATTTTCTATCAAGGAGTACTTAGGAGGGCCCACAGATCTATAAAATTTCTATAAGGCTATTTTGCTGCAAGTGAAATTCTTTGTCTTTTGGTAATAAGATGAGCAGCAAAAAAAATATTTTGGAGTGGCTGTAATTATTTCAATAGGCATTTATAAAGATGATTTTCCCTGAGTTTTCAGAATGAACTTTTTTCAGAACTGGAGCCCATCTTCCACCTGTCCTCTGGGGAGATCTTGCTGTTCGCTCACTGTAAAGGAAGCCTTGGAGGATCATACTCCTAATTCAGTGTCTGTCACCCTCCACCATGATCTCTGAAAACACATCTTTGTACACTTCATTAAAACAGTTAAAGTGTTTTGAAGCTTAACCTGAATAATATAAAAACTGAAGGCACTCTATTCTTCTTTCTCAGGTTTTCACTCGTGAAATATTTAATGGTAATGCACCTTAACTACTGCTGAGGGTTTCATCCTTTTTTCCAATAGTGTTGATAGACTCTCCTGTGACTTTAAACCCATTGCCTAAAATACCATAAAAATAATCACACTCTTTCTGAAAAAACTTAAGTTTATTTTTCTTTGATCAAAATATCTACAATGACATGGGTGACACCATAAATTTCACATATTTTAATACTTCTGTCTGCACAGAATGTCAGTTTAAGTGCAATATGATACTGTAATACAATAAAAAGGAATTTAATCGAATCCATGCACAATACATTTATAGAGTTTTATCAAAAAGGAAGTACTTTGGGATGAAATTGCCATCAGACAGAATTCACAGGAGAATATTTTGAAAACTCACAAACAAATTATTAATACACTACCATATTTTTTTTCTTTTTTCTTGCTGTTGCCTTTAAAAAGCTGGGATCACTAACACACAAAATACTGTATATTATGTTAAATCTTTATGTCAAAAGCTTATGGCACAATTTCTTTTTATACAACTCACAATTACACATCCATGGAACATTAGTAGCTACTTTAGTCCATTTCATCTGTTAACATCACTCTGTCATACATTAAAATACAAACATAAGAAATGTTTCTTGCATATTTCACAAAAATGAAAGTGAAGAAGTGCAGTAATATTCAAGAATGTCACGGATACAGGATGAGCCAACATTCTTCTGGCATTTAACCCTCTGCTTCTAGCAATCTAACCTGCTTCTACAAGCCTTCCAAACTGATAGTATTTCAGTAACTACCGTAAGTGATGTGTGTTGCCTGAAGGCACCTTTTCCATAACCACTGCAAAATAGAATACCCATTTTATTATTAAAAAGTAGTTTGGTTTGCAAATTGTATTTTTCTTCTTAGTTGCCTCAAAAAGGAAAAAAAGTCATGATGATCTGATACTGTTCTCGCCAAATAACCATATGATTGTACAGTAAGATGTAGATAAAGATATTTTACTATTTCACAGGGGTACTGTAAGAATTAACAGCTCATTTGGCAGTTTCAAAATTTAAGGCCAAATTTTACTCTGCTGGATTAGATTAATTCCCATGGTAGCTCAAATGAGAGCAGAAGTTGCACATAAAGTGTATCTATCTTTTGCAACCAACCATCTCAGCCTGGGCTGGGAACTGTATGAATAAATTCATTTCCATCTAATATAAAATTATTGCTCAAAATTTTTTTTTAAGGTTAAGGAAGACTTTTTATCTTTCCCTATTGTTAAAAATATATGGTTTTGTACAGTTTATTAGATTCTATTTTTATCTACATTATCAACCTACAGTTCTGTTAGGGGTTATAGTACAAAGTGGAAGCAATACCTTACTCCTTAAATGTAAAGTGCACATCTAAATGACCTAAATATGTCTTCTTTCTAGTGACTAAAGAGAATCATCTCTCACATATCACAAAAGACTTTCTATGAATCAGCCTATAACAAGGTTTTGCAATAAATGCTAATAAAGAGAATCCAAAGAAAACTAATATCTGATTGAGCTGAAAAAATAATTAGATCTCATATTCTTCCTGAATTCCACTAACCTGCTTAAGTAACAATGCTTTTTGTCAAAACTCCTTGAAAGTAGAATGTGCTTTATTTTGGTGTTAAAATAGCTAAATTCTAAACAGTAAATCACTAGTATCCCTTCTTCCTTTTCTTCTCCAAGCCTCCTCTAGATGATCAGTATTACAGAGAGAAAAAAGCCAACCCTCTAAACATGAAAACCTGTTTTGTTGATATTTGAATATAGTTTTTAAAATAAAATGTATTTTGCTGTTCAGAATTTTAGCAGGAGTTTGGTACTGTGGTAGCTGGGTATATCTACTGCACCTCTAAGGGACCTTCCTTATCCTCTCTCAAGATCATGAAGGTTTGGCCTTACAAGGTTTGACATGGATTTGGCCACATCTTTCTTCGGTGCAGGAAGAAAAGACAGTCATATGAGAAGTTCCAGGCACTGCTTTGGTCCCTCTTATGCTCTGTACAGCACATGCTTTTCATCCTGTACCCTCCTGCTCAGCTCCATTAAGAATGTGGATGGTGTGCAAGTCGATTCTCTAACTGCACAGGTAGAAACTACTGTCAAAGGAGAATACATACTTTGCAGCGGTTGACATAAATTGTTTCTGCCTGTAGCTACTGCTTCCATCTGAAGAAGTGTGCCTACAGAGAGGATACGGGGGGGATGGGGGAAAGTAGTAAGGACGCCTCTTGCTTTCTTCTTTCCCCTTTATGGTGACTGTGACAGCTTTTTGGTAGCTGTGTTGTTGGAGCATTCCTCCAGATCCTAGTTTCTCTGTCTGTTTTCAATGTATTGCAATAATTTTCTACTGCCAGTATTCTGTTTTTGGAGTATAGGACTGGTCTAGAGAGACCACAGAAACATGATCCGAGCGGCACAGAGTCTTCACCTATGATGAATAATGACTTGGGGCAAAACTGTGTTAGCCTGTCACATAAGGGTTGTGCTTACAAGAAGCCTTCTTGTGTGGTTTTACTAAGTTCCTGTATTCTACAGAGCCCAGGTTCAGTGATTGTGAGGTGAGGTAGCTATCTACTTCAGCCTAATAAATGGGGTCTTTTTTAGCTGTAGGAGAAGCCCTGCTAGGTAACATATGCCTCAAGCATTATTTCCCTGATGATTATTTTTCTGCCTCCCTGCTGCCTCTTTCACAGGACAGTAGCATAAATACTGCAGTCTGATAATACTTCAGAGTATTGACTCTTGCATCTTCTTAATATTATTCCCTGCTACTTCATTATAAAGTTACAAAAGAATCATAACCCACACTGATATTAGCTGATGACAGTAGCTGTTGATTCTAGCTCTGCACAGAGGGCTGGCATGCCTGCTGGCATTTTGGGACTTTTCTGCTAGTCAGTGGTGAAGAGCAGGTGGTTTCTTATCTCAAATTACATTTCTTTCTTTACCATGTGACTTTACACTAAGTCATTTAGGAATAATCTAAATTAAATTTAAAGTTCTGCTTTCTTTTGGAAAACATGTTATTTAGTGGACAGCAGAGGCTTCTGTTACCTGGCACTTCCAGTAAAAAAAACAAACCACAAAACCATCAGTTCAGGAGAGATTGTTTCCATTACATCAAAATAGAAAATCTTTACTTACCTGGGGGCAGCAGAATCACATGCCAAATGTTATGTGCATTTAAATACATGATAATGGAACCATTTCTTTGCTTTTCCCCTCTGTTTACTCTAGTCAAAGTGAAATGTGGCACAGGGGTTATTTCCCCTCACTGAGGTAATAGGTTCATATATGAATGAAGGGTCTTGTCCTTCTTGCTTAACAAATTACACTCTTTCTGACTCCTTGTTACATTTTGCCAGTGTTACAATCCAGTTTCTCCTTTATTACTTCCAGGATTTCCTGTCTGATTCTCTCTTTGAAAGCAGAGACCTTTTCTGCCTTAAAGAGTGAAGAAAGAAATTAGGGCTAGATTTATTAATCTCTACAGTACTCAGATTTGTTAATGTTTTCAATACAAGGTAGTACTACATGTGTGAGTGCAACAGGCTATATTGAATGCCTGGGTAAGAGGCAATGTGAACCAGGTACCCAAGTGTTACAAACAAGAATAACTATGAGCTATTCTGATCTGGCCAGCATTTTTTTCATACGCTGATCCCTTCAATTAATAATTCCTTATTAAATGAAATTCAGCTACTTTAGAAGGAAAGAAGACAGATGATCCTGAAAGGTAATGTAATTTTTTGATTGCCTCTTGATTATGGATCTAGTACTTCAAACAGTCCTTACATAAAATACTGTTGACTTCACTGACGGGAGAAGCAAGTTAACATCCCTTTTCATGTGATACAGCTAATGATAACTTTAAGAAAGTTGAATATAACCCAACTGAAATGTCAGACATTAGTTCATGATAACCCCTCGCATACATGAGCACCTTCATAAGTGAACCGGATTTTTGGAGCATGCACATAAAGAAATCAACAAAAATAAGACACAGCCTCAGCAAAAAATAATGGTTTGAAATTGAGTTCATTTCAGATCATAAATAAAGCAAAACTATATAAAAATTGTTTTAAAATAAAGGAGGATCATACAGATTCTTTCCGAAACAGCTGAACAAAATCTGAGAGCTGCTATTTTAGAATCTTTCTAACTAATCCTTGGAGGAAAACAAAAACAAGCCCAACCCATCCCAAGGTTGCTGTTATAAACCTCAGTGCAGAGTTACATTGCTTCTGTTATTTCATATGCACCATGCCTTTGGCAGTGCACCAGATGTTTGCCTCCAGCTGGTTTTGCTTTTGTATACAAACTCTGAGCAACAACAAACAAAAAATAAAAATATTTTGCAATGAGAAACAGCCTCAGCTACTGGACTTAAAGCAGCCAGCATTTCTAAATGTCAGATTTCCATATCTTAGCATGTTTTTGGTTTTCAATAGAAAACACTCTTGCCTATAAGCTATGTCTTAAATGTGATCTATTGTGTTACAATTCAAAGAAGCAGCTAATATGATTTTTTTTTTTTTAATCCTAAACAGGGAAAATCTAAGACTTTTAGTAGTTGTTCTCCTGTTTGTTAGTGTGAAGTACAACAAATGTATGTAAAAGACCAGGCAGATCCTACTTCAGGTTTCTGAAGAGCTGCGTGTTTTTCCAAAGTTGTGAAGTGTTTCTTATTCACTCTTAAAGTCATATAAATATACTTCAAAGAACAAGTCAGAAAACTTGATATATTCACAAACTAAACTTCCTGTATTTTGGTAACATGTTGGAGGTAAATGTGCATAAACACAGCTGTACTTGTCCTCCAAATGTTTCGGTGAAGCGGTTGACTAGTTACTTTTAATTTTCGTCCAAGATCTCTTTCCCTTGAATCAAAATGAAGCAGTACAAGATTTTGATGTAGTTTGTCTATCTCACAAGCTGTATGAGTTTTATCAATTGAGAAAAAAAGAACCCTTCAAAAAAATATAAATGAGTGAAATATATTATGTTTCAATTATTAAATTGTATGTAATTAAAAGAAAAAATCCTTTGCACTAATCAATACTTTATAAATGTTAATGTATTTCCCATGTGATATGCAGACTATTAGGCTATAGATACCTTGTGCTGTCAGATTATTTCAACATACAGCTTCCGGGGGAACGGTAATATGAAGTACCTTAAATAAATTATATAACTTTAAATGTGTCAAATGTGCACATTGCAAAACCACAGGTACCGTCCTTAAAACAAGAAAACATCCTTAACATTGTAATCTGAAATCAAGAATCTGTCATTATCTTCTAAAATTGAAATAAAGGTTAAAAATACTAATCTATTCTGTCATACTGTGGGGTTTACCTAGGGTATTCTGGATCAATTGTTTTAATTAAAAATACACCAGAATTTAAAAAATTTCATGAACATCAAAGAATACTGTACAATTGTACCACTATGTAACAGTATGTATAAATACTTGGCAGTAAAGCTTCAGTAGAGAGTGATTTGCAATGAAAAAGTTAATACTTAGTTTGACACAGAAAGTTTGCAATAGCAGATGTATCGTCTCTGGGTGTCATTCTTCCATTCCACTGTGACTGGGCATTGCAGGCCATGCAGGATATTTCCCCCCCCCCTCCCTGAATGTATTTAACTCTCCCAATCACTCCTTTCATGTGTATTCTTAACAGAAAGCCTCCTGTTGAGCATGGCAGCCAGATCCGTATGCACTACAAGCCTTAATCTCTTTTATTGGTGAATGTCCTCATGCCTGATGATTTTGTAAATTACCCAATAAAAAATGTTGAAAATCAGAAAGGCTAATGGGAAACAAGCTCTGGATATTGTGTCTATCTTCTTGGCCCGGTCAATGAATACCTTTCTCATGTCATCAGGGCTTTTTGGTGCAGCTTGAATAGGATTATTTGGCCCCTTTGGTGTCACTCCATCTTTTGCTTGCAGACATGGGCCCATTCCATATGCTGTAAAGCTAAACTGACTTTCGCGTACGTCATCATCCTGTTGAAAAAAAGAGAGGAAAAAAAAAGAAAAAAGCAAGAAAGTGTTGGGTTTTTTTTAATTTATTATTATTTACAGAAATCTTACCAGCTTCTAAATAGCAATTATTACATCATTACCTCAGTGACTTCTTGAATCCACAGTTTATCTTAACTGGTTGAAATTTCAGCCCTATCAGTGTCTGTCAAAAATATTGCAGGTGCATTAATAAGAACAGAATTTTCCTATTTGTTTATAGTTTCTGTAATCTATTTGGAGAAAAGAGAAAGCTTAGTAAACTAGTGGTAATCAGGCACAACTTCTGACTTGGTTTAATTTTCCCGTTTACAGTAAATATCCGTAGTCTTCAACTGGGCACACTTCACACTGGTCTTTCAGAGAACAGCCATTAACTCTATATGTTACTTAACAAAATGAGATCCTGGCCTCTAGAGGTATTCATCGTACAAGTGCTAATGATGTTCACGTTGATTATATTAGTGACAATTCTGCCTATTTGGTCATGGCGTATTTGGTTAATCTTATCTTTATGCTTTATTTCTGCTGTTCCCTGTGAATGCATTAGACAAAGAAAATAGTATGTAAAGTGTCTTTCATTCATTTTATTTTAAACTAAAGACCAGATTTTTCTTCTCATTCATTCTTCTGTCAAATCAGGGGAGATTTAGCAAAGACATTCTGAGTTTAGGGAGCTATAAGAGAAAGTGGTTTTAAATCCTGTGGCACAAACAAAAGTAAGTGGTCTGAAGTGATATATATTTTCGCAGCATGTGTTTCAAAAGAATGTGGCTTCTGGCTTGACAAACATTTTGTACTCTTTACCTGGTTATAGATATTCTCAAATAATAAACGAGGTACAAATGCAGGCAAATAAATGATACACAGACTGTGAAGCCAGGGGCAGACTTGGTTCTGAAATATATCCCAGTGTATTCCTTCACTATGTATGCTACCCAAGGATAGTCAGATGATTTTGATGGCATTCACAATTTTTTAAATACTGATTTTTAAATTCAGGATTTCCTATCTTTTATGTCTAATTTAGACTAGTTGCTTTAGGATTCTAGACTTTTATGAAGTATGACAAAATACTATGTGTTTATTATTTCTTAAGTATTTTGGAAAATAATTTCCATAACACTTAAAAAAAGAATTGAGAAGCAGTCAATTTTCCTTTTGTAAGAGAAGTTTTGATATTTTGAAGGTCTTCTTCAATTAGATTAAAATAAAAGGGTAAAAAGAGTTAATTATCAAAGCAAATAAAATAATCCATATTTCAGTTCGAGTAATTCTGGAAGCATTTGTGTTTTATTTAAACCTCTTTATACAAATGTAATTTCTGAATGAACACAGTTTAAATCCAAAATTCTGAATTTTTTGATTTAAAATACCTGTGACATTTGAAAAATCTGAATTTGTTTTGGAATAGAGAATTAATTCTAAACGTATTTTAAAATCTTGATTGAGTAGTTGAAGAACCATCGTTAATTACTTTTTTAAAAAAAATCCAGTGATATTTATTGTCAATGTCAGTTGAATAAGTTATCTATGAAAGAATGCTGATCAGTTACTTAGTTTGAAGTAAACTAGTTGGCAATCAGCATGAGCATCCAAGCAGAGCTGTAGTTACCACCCAGCTTCAATAGTTTTTCATATATGCAAATTGGAAAAATGTGTAGACTAAAATAGTTCAGTGAAACTACTATACTTCAAATCTGTATTAGAATTCTCCTATAAAAACAAAAATAAAGCAAAATTAACATGAAAGAAACGGAGGAGGAAAAATCACTGACTTCAATATGGAAATGAATAACAGAAATACAAAATGATAGGTTCATTATTTGATGACGTGATAAAAAAAGATCTCATTACTGCAATAGTGTTCCTCTCCTGTCAGAAAAGGATTGGAAATAACATCTTTATAGAAGCTGTATTCCAGCAGAGCTGTAGTGTTGCATTCCAGTTAACAGAAGTTACAAATACATGGACTGTCAGAATTTACACCAAACTTGCCCTTTAAACACCTTCTATGTACACCACTATGTACAATTCAGGGTTTTTTACAATGCAGTTTTTTCACGCTTCTCCAGAAAATAATGTTTATGATTGCACAGCCTCAAAAAGATAATAAAATAATTCTTCTGAGTAGCAACTTTCAGTTGGATATGTTTTCAGGATGAGGCACTATATACTAAGACTTTACTGTCTTTGTTCTATGCTCCTGATCCCCTACAGTGGTTTTCAAGGCCATTTTTTTTTTTTGCTTTGAGAAGTCCTGAATTTAGTCTGCAAGCAGACTGCTTAGAAATATTCTCTGTTGTTGAGTGAGTGACGTGAAGGTCCTTCTAGGAGTACAGCATTTCTGCCCAGTGTGTGTTGGATGGCATGTCTGCAAGGGCAGGCAGGATGGTTGGAGCCTGCCAGTCAGACCAAAGTGCCAGGGCTAATGGGTATGCAAGAAAGGGCACCTTCCAGAGCTTTGTAACATGCCAGGTATCACCATAATTTTTTTCTGAGTTACTGGCTGAAATATCTAAAATGTGGTTCTGTAAGTTTTCCAGCAGGTTCATAATGCAGAAAAATCATTAATTTGGCCTCAGGTTCATATCTGAGTGTGCTTGTGCACATCAGGAAAGGTATAGTTACTGTTATTATTGATACTAACATTTGAGTGTGTTTCCAAAGGCATTTTTATAAAATGTCAGTGACACCCATTTGTTTTTATCAAGTGACTTGGCTACAGTCCCTCTTTTTGACTAGAAATACTTCTTACAGTGCACGTGAGTCCACAGCCATTGAAATCAACTAATGGAAGTATCCTGTATGCCCCAGCTGAGAATCTGGACTATGAATCTTCCTGGAAAAGTCCTGCATTTTGGTGGTGGTGTTTTTTTTTTTTTAAAAAAAACTAATAAGGAAGCTTGCTTTTTTTTCCTGGTCTTTTGTGTATTTGTTTAGTGCATCATCACTAAAGAAAAGAAAATGAATGAATTCTTATTGATTTTTGATAAAGCTTTTAAAATCTTATTATGAATGAATTTTAATAAGGGTTTGATATGAATGTCCTTTAATAAAGGTTTGGTATGAATGTGCTTTTCACACATGGTTTTGGAATTAAAAGTTTGAAGGTTATTCTGCATACAGCTACATAGAAATATTTTATCATTTCTATTAAAATTACTGTAATTAAAGAATGGAAATAAATATAGTTAATTTTTTTTATTTAGAAAGAATTCTTTGGAGACCTGAAGGAAATAATTTCAATTAGTTTATTTTCATATCAGTGTTGTTCCACAAAATACTTAGCTATAAAGTATTAGAAAGCTGTCAGTTTCTGTGGCCCTGACTGCTGTTGTCTGTCCATATATTTAATAATACATTTCTCTTGAGTAATATGCATAAGAGCTGAAAATATCTCCATAGTCCTTTGACTGTAGGTTGTAGTAATAGCTTGAAGACTTATTTGAAGCCTTGGCTTGGTTATTTGAACACTATTTTTTATTGTTCATTTTTGAGAGTAAAAGTGTTATTAAATTTTTGGTACTACAGACAGCTTGGTTTTAAATGCTGATGTGGTAGTAACTGATTTCTCCATGAACTGATGTCACTATTTCTTTGCAGTTCAAGAGTAAAATTTTAATACTATATTTTAATCCGATTTAAACAGATCAAAATGGATTACAAAATTAACAAGACAGGTACCTTTATTAACATTTCACGTCATCACATACAGGTAGCAATGAAGGTACATGGAGTTCACGTGGGAAGACAAAAGGACAGGGCCTCTGTTAATGATTGGATATCACGTTATGACAAATAGGACATCTTCTTCATCGTTTACCCTTAAATTTGTACTGTAGATTTGAGGCAAAGTCCCGTCTATAGGTCCTGTACATCTCAAGCCATTGCTATGCTGCAATGATTCACTGATTTCATTTCCATCAAGAACTCCCTCAAAATACTTTCATCAAAACGGATGGGTGGGTTGACCAAAAAGAAAACAAAAGAAAAGAGGTGTGATTACCATTAAAGACAATCTAGTTTGCATGTCTATTTTCCTCACTAAAGATACGTTGATCTTTAGGTTTTTGAAAATAGAATTAAAAGAGAGACTATTCCTGAAAACTAAATATATTAAAAGCTAATTTAAAATCAAAGTATTATTAAGTATATGTGCAGTTAATCTTTTTCCCTGTACAGTGTAAATGCAACTAAGAAAACGCACTGTTCATAGCTATATGTCACTATCCCTGTATGACTTCTGATTCTGCCATTTTTAACTTTTGTTTCTCAAGACTGAAAAGAGTGTAACTGTAAATGGATAATTAATATTCATTCATTCTGAAGGATATTTCCATCACATTAGTAATATAAGATTTGTGAAATAGTTTTGTTCATTGGCCAGATTTCTTTTTCTGACAGAGAAAAAGCACTACGGATCATATATGGACTACAAAATGAAGTCTTAAATTAGGGACCAAAATCCCCATGTTCTCATGATTCATAATGCGATTTGTGTAATCATAAACAAATTAGACCCTTTTTGAAAAATCTCCTATACCTTTTGTGATGCGTATTGAAAAACAGCAATGAGTAAATTGTATATTATGTAGCAATAAGTTTTCATTTATAAATGTATTTATAGCACAATCCCAGACACTTCAGAATTTTTGTCAATTCTGTGCAAATTGGATTTAGCCTCTGAAAAGAAATTTGCCTTTCAGTTATTTGGAATCATTGAAGTCCATGCTTACAACCATAAAAACGGTAGCCAGAGGGTGCAGTTATACCTAAGAATTGCCTTTGATGCTGCTGTTACTGTTTGGGAAGGGAGGCTGCAAGGGAGGATGTACTAGCTGGTCTAAGAAAGAGGCAGTGACTACTTGAAAAAGCATAAGGAAAATGGCAAGAATAGATGAGCTTTGGATGCCAAAATATCTTGATACAGCTCTGTAAATAACTACATTTTATATAACTGTACAATTTTCTATAAAACTCAGCAGCTCTTATTTTGTTTGCTACACTAATTTACTGCAGAGATTTTATCTGAGCTCAGTCAAATACTTTTTAAGAGAGAGATTTCAGTTCTGTGTTTTTAATCAGCATTGAGAAGGAATAACCCATAGTTCTGACAAAATTTCAAAAATACTCTAAACTCGGAAAAACTGTGAATTTGTTTAAGGAGATGTTTGGAGTTAAAATTGAACGTAATGATTTGGACAAAGAATCTGAAAAATAGAGGAGAGCTGGTAAGTGCAAATACAAGGTACTACATTTAGCCAGGAATAATCAACTTCACAAACATAAGATGGAAAGTGAATGGTTCTGCAGTAGTTCTGGAAAGAGACGTGTGAGTTATGGAAGGTAGCAATCTTGATATGTCATTAAAAAGGCAAATGGAAAACTGGTTTGTATAAACCTGCGAGTTATGGAGGGTAGCAATCTTGATATGTCATTAAAAAGGCAAATGGAAAACTGGTTTGGATAAACAAATGTATAACTTCCATCATGTGGTCATTTGGCTACTCTCAGCTGTTACTGGCTAGTCTTCATGTTGCAAACACAGTTTTGAGGAATTATATAGACTTACTAGGAAAATTCCCAGGGAAGGAGAATGAGAACGAGAAAAAAAAAAACCAGATTGTACCAACTGGGAATATTTAAAGAAAAGAAGACTGAATGGAAATGTGCAAATTGCTACATCAAGGAATGAAGTAGTCTGTTCTTTGTCCCACTCTAGACAAGCCATGAGAGTCCAAAAAGGGCATTAGTAAAAAAACTTTCTAAACCATTGGAATAGATTTCAGAGGAGCTTGTGGAATTTTTGTGACTGGGATGAATTAGGTATAACTGATCCTGATTTATGTCAGGAAAATGGATTCATTGACTTCCCAAGGGCATTCCAGCACTGAAATTCAATCATCTGATCATTGGCTAGGGTTTACTGGGTAAAAGTAAATAATAAATAGCTTCCCTATTGCAATTAGATATTTATTCACGCATGTTCTCTTCTGTCAATGTATACCTGAAATAAAACATTTCTAGACCCATCTATTTTTGGATTTTTGCAACACAGTCAAATCACTAGGAATTTTGCCGTACCCTTGGCAGGTAAAATGCCAGTGCCAAAAAGATCTATATTCATTGGTTGGAATTTACCTGGTAGAAAAACCTAATCCTTGTAAAATGTCCCAAGATGGCAAGCATATAGGATGAAAATGTCAAATAAGTTATCCTAACTGCTCTATTTCTCTAATCTATTTGGACATAAATACTGAATAGAATAACAGTTTTCACTTTGAAAACAAAGAGGATTTAACGTTCAAGAAAACCTCTGTAGTTTGCTTCAAATGCAGCCTTTTAACCTAACTTCTTTTCGTGTCTTATGACTTTGTGGTCAAATGAACAATTCTGTATACGTGGTAGTTTCAAAAGTCAATACAATCTAATTCCTGAGAGCCAGTGGCTGTTTGACCTAGTCCAAAGGGACAACAAACCCTTACAAAACTTTATAAACATGAGCTATAGTAACTGACTTTGAAAAAGACAAAAGAGGAAGGAAACAGAAAATTTGACTTATGATCCTAGGGTCTGCTTTTCATGTTAGAAATCATGGTGAATAAATAATAATATTTGTGGTAAAGAAGGCTAGATATTAACCGTATCTATTCTTATATAGCTATAACTATAGCTTCCTTTAATCCATAAGACATCATTTATTATTTATATACCAGAGGGTTTAGGATGTGATCCATTTTTTTTTTAAGAGGTAAAATCTCTATGCCATAATGTTTCAAGTTCTTATATATTTATTGGGCAGGGAATTGTTTAATAAAACAATGAGAAAAAGAGAAGCAATTAGCTGAGCTGTCTCTAGAGCTTGAGAAGGTGTGTTCTTAAAGATTAGCTCGGGCCAGGAGCTCTAGCTCTACACAGAATTGGAATCACTCAAGAAACGTTCAGTTAAATTAATCTTTTTAGAAATATTTCTCAAAATCATAACCTTGCATAGGAACAAAGCATTTTTTGGCAGATTTAGGCTGAGAAACCTGTCTCATGATGAAACATACAGATACAGGCAGGAAGGGAAAGCCATATACCGTCCAAATATAGTTAATATGCTCACTTGAGTTTTATTAAAAAAGCATGGAAACGCATGCCTTCATCCTTCAGAATCTAAGGGGAGTACTTGATATTGTACTATAGACCCTGCATTCTCTAAATCTAATCCTCTAATTTTATGAGTACCTAGCAAGCAACCTACCTGAAACTAGAAGACTGTCTAATGAAGTGTCAAATTAGAATAAGGACTTTTAAGTGTGTATTCAAAAATACCATGATGTGAAGCACTCATCCAGCAAAACACTTAAGTCAATGAGACTATTCATGTGCATACTTGTTAGGCGGTCTTCTCTTAGAAGTGCTTTGTATATTGTGGAGCTGTCCTCACATACCTCTAAGGTGAAATTTGATTGATTTTGATTGCTGAAGGTGTGTCTTTGGTGAGCTTGAAGTCTTGCTAAGAGGGGGCTGGAAAAAGATTTGGTTTGATTATGAGGAAAGAGGGTAACGCTACTACCTGCCAATTTCTAAGCCCTGTGATTATAATAATGAATGTGTACTTAAGGAAGTGAAAAGGTGTCACTATAGTTGAATGCGGTAAATTTGCCTGAGATCCAGAAGACACTAAAATACATGGTGAAAAAAATAATGGACTGAAGTATAGTCACATATCACTCACCAGAGCTGTTTGTATTCGACACATGACGCATTCGTGGTGGCTCACCTGCCCCCTGTCCTGCAGTCCATCTCTGCCTATCCCATTCCCACCATTCCAAACCTTTAAGCAGCTTTCAGAGAGCTGCCATATTTCAAAAACAAACACCCTGTCACAAAAGTGCTACTTTCCTCTTGTGTGTCTCAGAAAGCATTTTTTCTGCTACTGTCAGTGAAAAGAAAAAAACACATTTTTCACAGGTACAAATGTTGAAAGCAAGTACATGCAGTCTGAATCATCCTCTAGGCTACAGTACATTAGTTTCTCTCTGAAGCTGAATTAGTTTAGAACTCGACACACAGGAATGTCTGAAAATATCGTCATTTGAGTGTCCAGCCTGTCTTTTAACATGGAGTCTTGCTAGCAGAGACTGCTTAGGTAGGCCTTACAGCATGACAGGTTTTCAATATCTTCTAACTAAAAGCGAAACAACCTGTAAAATATCTTCTTGTGATGTAAGTAGTAAATTGAGGTAAGTCTTCAGGAACAAAAGATGGCTGAAATGAGTTATATTGCTACAGACTTTCATCCACAGTAATATTCTAGATAGTGACTGAAAGCCAGTAGAAAGGCTCGGAGTGACATCAGTGGTGGGTACTCATTTAATGAGTAATTTGGAGATGTATTTATTCTTTGAAAAATCAGAAGTAGGAGTTACGTATTGTTGTAAGAAATTTTACTTATTGCTTGATTTAACAGAAGAGTTCAGAATTCAAACCTGTAGTCTTAGCTCTTTGACTTTGCACACTGGTAGTGGCATATTTTAGTTAGTTTAGTGGTAGTTTAGTTAGCTTCAGCTATAAATTATATATTAATAACCGTTGCTGTATTAACGTTTCTTACTAGTTATATAAACAATCTATGCTATGTTAACATGACAGAAGGAAAAAACCAGCCCCAAACTTCTCAGCCTTTTAAAGGGAAATGTTTGTTCTTCCACCAATAATATCAATTGAATAAGTATTTTTTGTATTAAAATAATATTTACATGAAACACATCTGTTAAGGCTTTGAACTGAATACAAGAATGAAATTAAGAAACATTATTTGTTGAATCTCAGTATAGTACAAACTGCTGCAAGCACCAGTAACATTCATCCACTGAAGTATAATGTAACTCTTCTAACAGAGTGAAATCCATGCTTGTACAGATGGCTCCCACATGGCCCATGCCTCATTTAAATCTTTCTTAATCCCTCTTTTAGGAATTCAAGTTGGATTTATGCAGTGCATAGTCCTTGTAGTGACCCTCTGCCTATAGTGAATTTCATTCTATGCTGCCATATTATTTGTATTGCCACTTTAATCTACAGTATGTTTACCAAATTAACCCTATATCCTGGCACAAATCAATCTCAGACTCTCTTGCAAAGTTGTGTATATGGTAACTTTTACCTTGTTCTTCTTCCTCTTGCGACGGAATCTCAGAAGTTCTTTATGCTGCCTTGACACAAAGTTCACAGCTGCATACTCCAAAAGTGCAGAAAATACAAAGAGCAGACACACAGCCATCCAGATGTCAATCGCTTTGACATATGACACCTGTGCAGAGAATAGAACAGAAGACTGAATATGTTAAGACCACAGATGTGAAGTTTAGTATTTCACATCAGGAGGAAGTGCATTAATATCTCCACATCCCAACACTACTTCCATCAAACAACATTTAGCATGAAAGCCAGCTAATAAGAAGGACAACAATTCAATCTGTAAGCATTAAATATTATTTTTGAAAATGTGGTCTTTCACAAAATGTGTTTACTGTTTACTTCATTAATGGTTCCTCATAGTGTACTGTGTATTTTATCACAAACCAAATAATCCAGAAGCAGCACATGCTCTTCCTCTATTTGTCCTCCTGACATCTGTGAATGATACTAAGGAGGCATAGAATAGATTATAGTGGGACCAGTGGGAATTCCTGTATTATAACAGAGCTGATCTAAAGCCCTGAAATAGAAATTAGGTGGCAGGAAGGAGATATATGACGAACTCTGATGTGTTCATTCACTGCTAATTTAGGCATGTTAAGTCAAAAATATAGGTTCAAAATTAGTCCTGTAATGTTGACACAGTGGAAGTATTGAAAATCAGTTACAGGGTGGATGGAATCGTTGCAATCCTTTATTGCCAAGCTCAGCTGCAGGATATAATCTGAAGTAGAAAACTAGGGCCTGTTCCCTCTCTCTGCAAATCTGCAAGAGCTTTTTTTCATACAAGCCAACATAGCTTCAGACCTCAAAAATGTGATGAAAACATACGTAGCTCTCTTGGGTAACCTCTTAGGTTGTTGCTTTTCTGAGTTTTTACAGCATTCTATTTTCTTATGTGTTGATGCTACGTTTGGATGCATATATATGAGGCACAAAGAACACTCACTTCTGTTAAAGGTATCTATTTTACTTAGGAAAAAATCTAATTAGCCAACCTGAATATTGCATGTTAAAACTAATATAGAAGTAGACTTTGTACATTTTTATTGTACATATTTTATTTCTACTAACTGCAATGGCATGTGAAGATGGTTAAGGAATAACCCTTAAAATGAAAAACAAAATCTTTAAAGCAATGGCAGGTCAGAAATCTTAAATACTTATAGAAATATGTAAGAAATACATTATTTACATTGTGTGGTGAGTGATTCTTTATACCATTATTTGGAGCTATTTAGCTTCACATTTTTCTACATGTTGATGTAAATGTGTTTGTAACTAGTCGAGTTACATTGTAATGTAGGCAGGTTTTGAGAAAGGAATGTAATTGAGAACAGTTTGGAATCTATGACCTTTAGAAATTCAGTCATATCTGCTAGCACGTCATCAGAGACTGGGATCTGGAAAAGGACGAGCTAGTCATTTGTTAAGCAGAATTTATGGAGTACTGAATAACGTTGCTTTCATCAGTTGCTGAGGTTTATGGAATTTAGTAGGTATGTAGTTGGCTAAATAGTTGAGATGGGGATAAATAGAGTATATTTGATTGGTGACTCAAAGAACCTCTAAGTATTTCAAAGTTATTTATCTCCTTTAGAAGATGTTTAAATGCTAACAATTAAAACACATATGGTTGACTGAAGGTGTTTATTTGCCACATAACATTATGACTTTGTACTAATGTGGTACAAAGGAAATTCTGCTTACCTTTGGAAGAGATGCTCGTGAACCTGAGCTTTGTGTTGTCATGGTCAGTACAGTTGTTATGCCTAAAGCCACTCTGGCTGGAGCTGCATCCATATTGATCCAAAATGACACCCAGGAGAGAATGACAATCAAGAGACTCGGTATGTACATCTGGATGAGATAGTAACCCATCTGCCTTTCAAGGTGAAATCGCACCTCAATACACGTAAACTTTCCTTTTTATAACAAAGAAGAAATAGTCAATAGAACGTTCTTTACTGTCAACATCTAGTGTACACTTTAAAGAATTTACACTCCATCAAATGTACTTGTTCTCTAATGAAATATGAATGTTTTAATTTCTCTTCAGTGGTTTTTAATATGCATGTTTCCCATTATAACAGGTGTATCTACTGGAAAGAAAGGGGACAGAAAACCTGAAAATTTAAGAATTCAATAACCTCTGGAACTCTTCTTTCCTTATAAAAGCCAAAGCACAATTCACTATAACAGGGAAGTTCCTCTGTGTGATCACACTTATTTTTCACTTATTGTTTGAAAATACAGCTATATGTAAATATATATCTCCCATTGTATAACATCTTCTTTGTCTTTTGGTTCAATTTTAAGCTTAAATTTATTTTTTTAATCCAATGAATTTGGGAAAAATATAGTGAGATTAATGTGGACATTAGGTTATCAATAGGAGATTCTGCTAAATCTCTCTTGATCCCTAAACTGTTTCAGCTCAAAAGTACAGTGACCAAGATTCAAACAGAAATCAAGGACTTGATATTAGACAACTTCAGAAAGCTAATTGAATGACCTTATTTTTCCAGGTAGTGCACATCAAGTAAATTCTACTGCTTTAAGCAAATGAGAAAAACAACAACAACAACAAAATAATCTATTGTTAGCTCATAGAAGCATAAAACCATTTCCTTTCTCTTATCCAGATTGAGTGTGGTTTTTTTTGTTTTTTTTTTTTTTTTTTTTAACCTTGTAAACTGTAGAGTATTTCACAGATCTTGACCTGGTCTCATTATAGTTTCTAATTCTGCTCAATGCTTATATTAGTCACATATGAATGGTGCTGGAGGCAATGCTATTACTGTAAATAAAGTATATGTGAAACAGTTTCTTACAGCAGAAACATACATACCTCAGATTTCTTCCTTATTTGAATGAAAGCATTTACTAATTCTAAGTTTAACATGAAAGCTATATAGTTATTTATTTCTGAAGTTGTATGAAGTCGTTTGGTTATGTTTTCCAATAGTTTTTGATAGATATTTTCCTAATCCATTTATATTTACCAAAATGCCATTTTATAGCAAATCATTCCACATTAATAGTGCTTTAATATTTATCACATTAACAGAATTTATGTAACGGACTTCTTTACGAGCTTATCCTATACTAATTTAATATATTGTGTATTATACTGTGACAATAGTGTTAGGCATACAGAAATGAATTTCAGAGAAATTAAAACCAAAATGTTTTTATTCTAGACATATTAAGTGCTTGCAAATATCTTCTGAACTTCATTATTTTCATAATAGTTCTCTTAAAAGGCTATTAGTTCTTTCTATGGTGTCATAGTAAATGTTATTGGATGAAATTTTTATTCTGCTGAGGCAGTAAAAAAATATTTCGTAAGATGATGGTTATGATGTTCAATTTTAAATTGTTGTGATATCTCAGGAGTTTTATATCTGCTGGCTCAATTATTAGTTCCATTCCTAATTGCTCATGTTTTCTGAATCCTATCTACACTCCTGCAATCTGTGTCCCAAATCCTGGCTCAACCATCTGCTGCCCCAGCTTCAAAACCGATTTCTGCTTCAATCAAGGGATGCAGTCCTTGTTTAACAAAGTGAATGGGAATTTTGGTGTCTACCAGGGTTTTCACCTACATTTCTCTTCCAGTATCTTCAAAAGGATACTGACACAAGGCATTCTTTTGCTTAGCAGTTCAGTACGCCCCGCCTGACTAGAAGTTCTGCACTGACTGGCCTTTGTCAGAATCATATTCTTACTTCAAACTGGTCCTTACCCAGAAGATTCCTTTTTTGTGACACCTATTAATTCAGCAGCCTTGGAAAGCAGTAGTCTATCTCTCATACATCACAGTATATCATGGTGGTAAGTAGTGACAGAAATGCATCTAACAAATCTAGGTCTTTTGTAAAGCCATTTTATTTGGCATCACATCAGCCAGAATTACAGTTCAGCATGCAACATTTCCTTCTTATAGGGTCTTATACTCTTCTTTCAAAACAAATTAGGAAGGAAAACTAAGGAGCATCAGAATGGGTAATTTATGCATAACCGGAGTGTCAATAAACATTGGCTATTGCTTGTACATTTTTTTTTTCTCCAAAGAAAGGTGGGATAAGAGATCTGAGTTTCTCTTCTGAGTAATCAAGTGGGCTTGAATTATTACAGAGCTCTCAGCACAAAAATACTGTGGTCCTAAACAGAGAGCAATAAATAATATACTAGCTCTGATGTGGATTATTTTTATGTAGTTGCATGTTTGCCAGGTTTATCTGAACTAAGAGGAAGGAGAGGACTAGCTGTGGACCACAGAACCCTAACAAAATGAAAGAGATTCTGAATGAAAGAATTGCAGATGGAATATACAGTAACCACAGAAAAGGAGAGAAAAGAGACAGGATGATGAAGAGGCCAGAACTAGGACTGAATGATGTGTCGGAGGAATTATACTGAATGATTTTTTTCTTGGTTTTGTACTTTTGTAAACATCATCGGCCAAGGTAAAAAAAAAAAAAACAATCAATCAAACAAAAAACAAAAAAGCCAAAAAAAAAAGGTGAAGTGTGTCTCTAAGTGGTAAAGTACCTTTGCTTAACTCCACAAAATGTGTGACGTAGACTCCTGCCTTTGCCTTAGGCCCACTGAGTTTATGGACATGCCAGTCATAAGTCTACTGTTTCCCAGACAAGACCACTGTGCTCCTCGTCTGTTCTGTTCTAGTGTAGCACTGAAAAATTAGTATGTGGCAACTCCTCAGGGAGGCTGGTGGCCACCCAGGTGCATACTTCTCTCTGTTACTCCACTGCTGACTGTTGGGGCAAGGCGGCAGTTGGGAGTGTCTTGGCACTGCAATTGCTGGTCTAAGTGTGGAACGTGTGACTTTTTTTTTTTGCCCTTCTTCTGATATCAGAACCACCTGCATAAACCTGGCTAATGAAGCAGAATGGAAAAAGAACATTTATACTAGCAGATGTGAGCCTCAGCTAGGAGGCAGCCAGCAGAGGCTGTGCTGTTGTTTCCCCACTTAAGCCAGCATCTAGCTGTGGGCCTTCTTTCTCTTCATGTTTTCCATTTCAATTTCAAATCCAGGTTAGCTGTGGTTTATCTGTTTGACTGGATGCTTGAACAGATCAGAAGAGACATACCCATGAAGTCAGCTCAGCTGGGGAAGGAGATAGACAAGCAACTAAGAACACTGGTCTAATAATTCATTACAGTACGTAAAAGATAAGCTCTAGTTCATTCTAATATGCACTGCAAATGTCATGGAGAGTGGCTAGGAGGAGTATATGCACCTTTGTGGTATCGTGGTTTTGCTGAGGCTGAGTAACAAATGAAGGCCTGATGCTAGTTTCAGACCAGAGCTAAATACAGACACGCACACAATGGACAGATTTTTGTAATGCAAAAGAAAAAAAACAGCTAAGCATTTTTTCCTGAAACAGAGGTAATGTTCTTGGCGTTTGTAAGTCTAGCCTAACCAGGGATTCAAGTGCACCGAAGGCACCAAAAGTGCTGCACTGCTGTGTGCTGTACCCATGCATATGAAGTGAATGTACTGGTATATATGCACATGATTGTGCATTTGTCTCTCTTACACATGTGCTTTGGTAACAATGTCAGATCTGCTGGGCTGGTATGATTACCATACAGTGTACATAGTAAAACCAATGCTGTAGTGGAAAAATGTATATTCCAGTCAGTCTATGTAATTCTTCTTTCTCCCAGAAAGTATAAGTAGCTTTTCTTGGGAGTTAGCATTTAGGTCACATATTCTTTTTTGGTTGTTGCTGCTGTGGCCAACTGTGAGTAACCTGAGGAGAACATTTTTTTACCTTAACACACCTTCACATGACACAGCATCCTCTGACCAAGGCAAGTGATGTTTAAGCAGTGGGCTATGCAGGCAGCAGTATGCTTGTGTCATTAAAGGTACTGCCAGCAGTGTAGGATGTGCAAGGGAAATCAAGTGTAAGTAGTAGCTTTCAGGCTATAAGGAGTCTTTCTTTTCAGTTTTGTCTGCCTCAAACTGCTCCAGAGGCAGTAGTTGGTAGAGCTTAAATATATTTGTCCCCTTTAAGCAACCCTTAAGATATCCCCCAGGGGAAGCTTTTCTTACTGTATCCTTACAGTGTCACGATCATGTTTACAGTTTTCAACCGAGGAAGGCTGAGTATCTGTTTCAGAAGTTACATAGAAAGTTTTTATAATGGGGAATCACCTTAGGAAACTGAGCCAAGGAAACAGTGTGCCTAAGAAACAATAAAGGTAAGAGTAATAAAATTTATTAAATCACTATGACATTAGAAATTAATAACATAAGAAATCAGAAAATTAATGTGTAAACAAAAAAGAAGGAACTAAGCATGCAGAGATTCAACTATTAATTCATGCAGAATGGTGAGATATCTGCTGAAGGTTCTGGTTATTGACACTACTTTAGATACTAGTAAGCCATAGTCTGTCCTTCCTTATCAGAAAAGCCACTGCTAATACTATTAAGTGATCTACTGTGAAGTATTTTATGGATATAGAGAGGGCGGTGGCTTAAAGACTATACAGCTTCAAGATATTACATTAAACTAGTTACTTAATATAAGAATTTTATACTTGATGAATAAAGAATGATTCAAAGATTAGCAAAACTGAACTTAACTAAGGTTGGCAAATCTGAATAAATCTTTATGGAGCCCTACAGAGTATAAGTTTTAGATCTGGGAAATGGATATTTTATATTCTGTTTACTATACATCTGTCAATATGGATGTAGGCCACACAATTCTGTTTTTACCAGTAACCGATAACCAACAAACAGGCAGCCCAAGGGCTAAAATATTGCTAGCTGTGGAGATTTGCTAACAGAGTCCTGGGACAATTGAACTGTGATGATGGTCATTGCATTTTCTAGCACTGCATTTTCTTCCTTGAACAACAGCTAGAGACACAGGTTTAACGTGAAATTAAGTACTAAAAGATAGCAGGAAAGGGGAAAGGGAGAATGAGACTTCTCCAGTGGCTAGGATATGCTCAGCCTAAATGGCTGAATTACATTTAGATCCCTAATACAATACAGAGCTTCTCCCATTTCTCTGTCTTCTGGAAATTCCTTTCTTATGCAGCTCAATTCTTCTACTCCCCATAAAGATCCTAAGCATTCAAGCTCAATCTGAATTTGAAAATTGTGTTAGACAGAGTATTTATTTCTAGATGTTATTCTGAACCTCTGCAGTGTTTTCCATTTTTAGACTTAGAAAAATCAGTTCTTCATTTTATGAGGAAAAGATAACACAGTACAAAAGCCAGCTGACACACTTTTCTCTATAGACAGAAAAGTAGACAGTCCTCTCTTCTAAAATCAAAAGTTAAAGACTTCTTATACGACAAAACAATAGGGGGACTCAAAACAGATTTTTGTATGGATGGATTGATGCAACTCGGCTACTGTACTTTATGACTTTGACTGTTTTCTAATGTTTAATACCTTGGATTCCCAGGTTTTCACTAAATTGTTGCCATTGCAATCCTTTTGAGTTTTCTTGTCTAGTCTCTGTACCCTTGTAAGAAGGAAAAAAGGACCGATATTTACTCAAACCAAATGTCTATTGCAGGACAATTCACATTGAGAATAGTACATTTTATTTATATTTATACATATATATATATACAAAATAAATAAAAAAATATCTAACTGCAGGCCATCATAGAGTTCCCCTTTGCTGTATTTTTCCAGCCCTTCCCTAATGCTGGTTCTGACACTCGTCTCATCATGAGCTGGGACACATCAGTGTGCTAGGTAGTAGAAAACCTAGTCCTTTATGTATGTCTGTGTTAGAGCCCCAGACAGATGAAGTTTTGATCAGTATTGTCCTGAAACAAAATTACTCATCATGTAATTAATCAAGGATTTTGTTACAAGCCCTGCATACGTGAGCCCTAATGTTTCAGATTATCAGCTAGTACACAGGATGGAATCATCCTGGCAAAGATTGCTGTTGCCTTTAGTAGGAGTGAAGGTATTGGTTCCAAGTGTCCTCAGACAAACTGGATTAATGATAAAAAGCCCCAAAACACCAAATAGAAAGCTTTTTACTTTTAAAGTTATTAATGCTAAAATAATTTTCTGAGGACTATTTTGTGTTACAACTGAAATAACTGTTTGGCTGAAACCAGACATATTCTCAGAAGGAAATACAACTGTACTGCCATGAGGGATGGCATGGACTACCAACACTTTCCTTCTGCGTTTTTTTTACCAGCTTCCTTTTTGCTCTGCATCTGCTAAAAGAAGACCATAATTAAGCTTATTTGGCTACAAAGCACAGTGTGTTATGTATCACACCACAAACATAATGGCAGATGATTTTCACGGAAAGCGTGGAGAAGGAGAATGAAATATATAAATTGACTTTTCCATGAGGCAGTACTGCTCTTTATACTTTCTCTCCTGTTTGAGTCATTACCGGAATCACCACTAGGCAAGCGAGTTTACCTTGTACAGTAAAAAGATTTCCTTTTTATTCCTCCCAGAATGTTCCACCATCATTTTAGAGACATTCTGCTTTACTTATTACTGAAATACAGTTAAATACTTTCTGTCCTTTTGCCTTCCTGTGATAAAATTTCTTAAGTACACAAGACAGTCCATAAATTCTGTGTGTGTGCAAAGAGACTGTCTTTATAAAGTTGACTATATATAAGTAAAGTTAGCTGAAATTATTTTTATATATAATAAGGACAAGGAGACAGGGTAATAAAGCAGCACTTGGTAAGTGCAGTCTCCAGACACTTTTTTGCAATTTGCACTGAAATATGAATTGCAATTTGAGTATATTTTGCTGATAAAAAGTACTTATAAAAGTACTTGGCTTTTCCTTGTCGTAAAATGAGGCTATAACTAAGATCATGCAGCCTGACTAGAAGTGATGATTTTTGAGTGTCTAGTATATAGAATACATGAGTGCTCATATATTCGGCTGGTGTCTATCTATCTAAAGCCAAGATTCACAAAATGACTGTAAGTATGTACTGCCATCCATTTTTTTTTTCAAGTCAGACTGTGAATATCAGTGGCATATTGCGGGGTATCAGTGCTGATGCTGTCACTTGCCATTGACTACGTAAGTTCTTGGTCAGGAAGGAAGTGACTTTACATAGCTTATTTGGAAACAAACCTGGGGCAGGTGATAAACTTAACATTGATGTAAGACTGATATTGACTGCAGTAAAGGAAAGTTGAAAATAAATGTGGAAAATAGTAACTATTTTTTTTTCAACTTGATGGCTTTGCACTTGCAATTCCCATCTCTCTCAGAATGGCGGACCAAGCTGCCATCGAGAAGGACCTCCATAGGCTGGAGGTCCCATTGCAACATTATGACAGTCATTAAAGACAAATGTACATTTCTGCAATAAGAATGGGGTAACCCCATGCACTTGTACACGCTGGGGATCAACTAGGTAGGCAGCAGTTGTACAGGGAAGGCTAGGTAGTTATCAAGTTGAACAGAAATCATCAGAAGAAATACTGAGTTGAACAGAAGTCTTGTGAGGTGAAAGACTAGTCACATGCTATAATGTGTTAGGAGGGACAGAGGGGGGAGAAGTAGAAACTAAGGAGGATCTGATAGCAACATAAATATCAAGGACATCTAGATGTAATGTCTCTACTTCCAGGAAAGCTGATCAATTTTTATTCAATGAATCTTTAAGGTAGAATGTGTAAATTTTCATCAGCGCAAGGGAGACAACTGAAGTCTCTTCTGCAGAGAAAAATGCCCCGTTGGACTCAGGCAGTGCTGTTTTCTGTGTCTAGGACTGGTCACATCCTCAGCCTGTCAGACTCTGTTTTTCAATTTTTTTTAAATATATGTGTTTATATATATATATAAATATATATATATTTATAATTTCTCTTTTTTTCAGTGAAGGAATGAGCAGCTTCAGCGATTCCATGCCCATAGAATACCTCCTGGATAAAAAGTACAAATACCCTTTTCTGAGAAGTGGACCCAAGGGGTTAAAAAAGCATGGCTTAAAAATTATTGCTATAGTCTCCAAAAGAGTGGTTTAGGTGTTTATCAAAACAAGTAGCTGTTTGAGTTCTTGTTGGCAGAAGAAGGCATCAAAGTTATGTCTCCTTTAGTTGCTATGCTGATGGCAGCACAATGGCCCAATATAAGGCGTTAAGTCAGTTGAAGGTAAGGCCTAGAAGGGGCAGTCTACAGGTTGTTAAGCAACTTGTTTGACATTAAGGGGGAACAAAAGCAATCACGAGAAAAGATGGTGTTTGGGAAGTATGTGTTAGGAGAATGGGGAATGTGGTGTTAAGGAAGTGGGCCATTTTTCGCATCACAGATTTAAGCATACAGACTCATCAGGAAGGGTCACATAGAGAACCCATCGGCTCTGGTGGTGGGTGTAGCAACCACTGTTTCCAGGACCACTATGTGCAATACTTTGAGCCAAACCCCATTAATCTATGTAAGACTGTTCTGAGCAGCACCATGCAAGTGCAGGTTTAGCGTGTTACCCGTGGTGTATAAATAAAGCCAAGATTCAGAGTATTTCTGTTTGTGGCTGTTAGCCAATGCTATTATGTACATATTCATGCTATCATATATGGGTCTTTTTGAAGTTGTGATTGAACATACCTGCAATTGAAAGTAAAATTAGGTGTTGCATAAAAGCCCAGGGGAGCAATGCATGTCACATAGGAGGTGAATGAGGATGTGGTAAAGCAAGACCATTCTTGTAATGGGAATGGTTCAAATGTGATTTTTCTGGTTGTTAATGATTCTACTTCACTTGCCAAATTTGTCACTGTGGAAATGCAATTGAATGTGAAAACATGAAAATGATCAGAAATGTTGCATCACTTCAGAACACAAGATTTGATGAGCCATTATGCTGTACCGTTGCTGAAACTGTTATGTCCCTATATTTAGAAGCAGTTTATTTTTCAAGCTGTGGTTACAGTGATCCATTTTCAATTGGGCATGAAACACTGACGAGACATGCACTGATGAGCTTCCACATACTGTCCTGAAGCTTCAAATTAATTTGTTTCACAGGGAGACTTTTGGTTTTTTTCCTGTTTTATAGGATGTCTCAGAAGAGCTTTCTGTCCTGGGCTGTAACTAAATTTAAATTAAAAACTCTTCTTTGGTCACTTATTGCATACCAGCTGCAGTTGCTTAGCATTCCTTTAAGAATTAATTTTATCTAATCTGTTGTAGGCCAGAGAAACAGGCTTCATTTCTAGGTTTGTTGTTTTTTCTTTTGTTTTGTGTTTTCTTTGTGTGTGTGTGTGTAGAATCCTAAAGGAGTATCTGTCTACAGTATCTCATATCAGGTGCCTTAAGAAAGCACATTACTGGCCACATATGCGAGTGACATAATGGAGGTAAAGAAACTCTTAGTTGTTGTTTCTTTTAATATAATATTTAGGATTTTTTAGTCTGTGCACAGTAGTTAACTAGTAGTAAGAAAGATATGAAAGGCACTCCCACCCTCCTGGAAATCAAACCAAACCTCTCTAATTTGATTAAATTAACATCATACTGGAGACTTGAACAAAAAATAAATGGAGAAAATGTTATGTTGAAGAGGAGAATGTAGCAAAGGTAGTCCTGCATGAGTAAGACTATCTTTTCTTTCTGGTTTGCCCTGCCAAAATTCTTCTAAATTTTTACCTGTAATTTTGGTGTGGTAACTCAGAGCAGGCCACTCTGCTGTTTCCTCTGGTGAGGATGTACCCTTCTGCCTGCAGCTGGTGTCACTCACCATTTCATTTCCCCCCTCCCCACCTGTCACAGGCAGGTCCCACAGCTGCAACTGTACTTGTTTGCTGAGGTTTTTTTCAAGTCTTCAATCTGAAGTGTGCGGTGGGTGCCTGCATCCAGGCTTCCCCAGTTTTCTGTATTAATAAATGGCTTGAATTTTTATGGACAAAGGAAATGGCCCAATTATTATTTTTTTTGGCCACAGAAATGCAGTTTGGCCAAAGCAGTACAGAAATATAAGGGACTGATGATTGGCTGCACTGTCCTTTAGAGTTACGACAGTAAACCTTCTCCCAGCTAAATGTGACAGCAGTTCACAGGGGTAAGTGCACTTGTTTTGTAGGTACATTTTGAGAGTCATGAGACTTTACATGAAGTTAATAACATCTGTTGCTCCCGCTTCCCAGCTCAGTTTAGGGCCACAGTGAAAAAGACAATAGATGTAAGTTGACCCCATGCAACCTAGTGTGTTATGCCTAGACATAGCATGTTTTACTATTTCTGCTTGGAAGAAAATGAACCAACTTAAACAGGCTTGAAACATATGTTATGAAAAAAAAACAGTGGCTCAAAATGAGTGAAAAAATGAAGTTTCAGTCAAAATCAAAAGGTCTAAACTATGATGATTATAATGAAAGTTCCTAGACAAATGTGCAAGAGTACAATTCAGCTTTGGGTGAGGTGTTTGGAAACCACTGGAAATTCTGACATTTTAAAACAGTTCAATATCAGATTAAGTAATTATTAATTCCTCAGAGATTTTTGATGCATCATGTTGTCCAAATGAACTTTGGAAAAATTAGAATACTTTCTACTGCAAATTCTCATTTGTTATTATCACTATACAGGTTATAGAAGTACAGTTACATGCACACATCAAAATGGCACAAAAGCAGGAGAGTCCTAGGAAGGAAGAAGAGGTTGCCTATAGATCTCAAAGGAGACAGAGAAAAAAAAAAGAAAATAAAATTTCCTTTTCATAAGGATTATGGCAAAAAGAAAAAAGAATAATATGAATTTCATTACCATTAACAAAGGGATGAATGAGTGAAAACATCACCACGCTATAGGATATGTATGTCCATTTTTGGAAGGGTTTTAAGGATTAGCCAGGTGTTAGTACTTGACCAGTAAAAGTGCTCAAAATGTCTCTACCAATATCTCCCCACTCTAAATGGAAATTAGAGAAACTCCCTCCCTTAGGGCACCATGGCATCTGTGATAAAACTCAGTGTTGAAAAGTGCTCTTCCTTAATTTTGAGTGCAACAAGACATCCCTTATGAATGCCACCTATTGAATTTTTTCCCCTCTGCCATTTTGGCAGAATCTGAATGAATCATTCTAATCTTAAATTTCAAGACATGTTTAATCTAGAATCATACCAGAGACCATAAATTAAAAAAGATATGGATTAGAATGAAAGAGCTCTTGATTTTTTTCCCATTAGAAGGTAGAAGCTATGCATTCTTAGCCATTGATACATGCTTTTTGAGGATTATTATGCCTGTGATTGTCCAGTTATTCAGATAATTTTTTTACAATTGAAACTGACTATATTATTAATGTTAAAACCTCAAATTTTCAAATAATCCCAGAGATGATAAGCTAAACATGGCAGTTCTACAAAGGCTTCAACTTGGAAAGGCCATATCTAGTTTGGACACCTGGCCACTGTACGTTAAGGATGTTTTCAGCTTGTTTGCATTGCCCCCTTGCTGTATGAAATAGGGCAGGGATAGCTGGCTTGGCAGCTCTGTGTCCCTTTTTCTGGACTGAGCCAAACCATGCTTAGTGCATAACATACGGACCTTTGGATATCAGTGGTGCTTCAGATCCCACAGTGTAGATGTGGTCATGGCACCCACTGTAAATATAAAACTCCTGACTGAATTGCTTCTGAATTATTTCAGCTATGTATTTTCTTAAGTTTACTGAAAGAGCAGTTAGATCAGCCTTCAGGTAGATTTGTTTTGTTGTGTCAGTTATTTAAGACTATTATCCTGCACAATGCACTTGTGCATTTTATCTTTGTGTGTTCAATGAGAATATAAAAAAAACCCCACAACTACAACCACAAAACAACCTCTCCAAATTAACAATAAATGTTAAATGTCTTTCCAGTTTTAATCACTAATACACTTTCCTACCTGTATTGTAATGCTTGGTGCAGTAACATAAATCCTTTTCTTCTTTCAACAGAAACTGTGGCAGAGTGAGACCTTCTGCTACTTGAACTGCTCCCTTTTCTTGCCATTCAAAAATGAGATCATTCATTGTGTATCCAACTAAAAAAAATAATAATGCAACAAACAACACATAAACTCTAAGTCATCTGCAAACTTTGAAAATCAGGGGCATACCAAATAGTGATGACTTAAATAAATTCATAAAAAGGAGATAACGTGGGAGGTCTGCTTGTACCTGTTAATCACAAAGTGATTATCTGCCATTTTATACCATACTGAAATAGAAAAAAAGCCAGACTTATGCATCCTTGGTGAAATCTTGATAAATAGGTAGTTTATTAACGGAATTAACAAAAGCATCAAAATAAGTTAAACACTGAATTCTCTTGGGTGATTGGGGAAATCTTACCCTCCCCAGCCCATAAAGGATAAAATAGGCCCTTTACACTCAGACCTCTTTGTCCTTTTATTTGAGGTGAAATGGTGGATTATCAAAGATATGTTTATGTGTTTATGTTAATTTGAATGTTAAGTGCAAATTCTTCAAAGAGAACAACAAATTAAAATTTCTGAAGGAGTGAGGTACTAATTGAAAAATACTTTTCTCTGAAACTGGTATAAAACAAGGGAAAGCAATTGATTGTAACCTTCTCATATTAGCTGACTGTGATGTATTATAAAGGCATTCAGTTTTAATATTCAGATTCCTGCACTTATTCATACCGTATGCATGTGTGTATAAAATTAAATAAAATAGCAAAAGCCGTAGTAGAAGTACTAATCAAGGGTAAGCCTTTTTAACGGGCAGGTACTATTTCCTGCTGTTTCCCCCTCTCAGTTTGCACGGGATATCAGTGGGGAAAATAGCTCTACTTCCTCTGAATATGTGATATATTATCTTTCCAGTATATCCCTGGCATCTTATTATAATTTTTTTCTCAATAAATTTTATCTGGTTATGGCAACTAGGAGAGAAAAAGAAGGCTTCCTATTCTTATTCAAGTTTCACTAAGAATTTATCAGAATCTAATAGATTTGGACAAAGTGAGATTTTAGGATTGAAATCTAAAACCAGATAGGTTCTATTGTTGTAATAGTTTGAATGACAAAGGTACAGGTTGAGCCAGAAGGAAAAAGGAGTAATTTTTACATCTAAATTATATACCTTTCATTCATCTGTTTTGCTGCTTTGGAATATTTCCTTTCTGCTTTAGTCCAATGCTAATGAGCTGTTGAGGGTAACCTACTGATAACTGGAAATATCTTTTAACCTTTCAGTAACAAATTATAGTTCAATGTATGATGTTAAGAACTTTCTATGAGTTACTGTCTGCCGGCAAATACTGAAATTTTGAGTTCCAGTGAACAAAATAACCTCTTTGGTGTGTGAGCATAAATCTTTCCTCTGTTATTTTCAGTGACTCCATTACTCTTTGAATACATCTATAAATGCTATTCAGTCATAACAGCCTGATATGCTGACCTCAAATCTGAGAGATACTTCATCCTTTCTGATCTGTCTATGTTGGATACACCTATAAGGTAAGAATTGCTGTTCATAAGTTTAAAACTGTTTTCAATAAATCTCCTTGCTTCTCGATTCTCCATGTTTGTTCTGGGGAGTACCTTTATACAAGGTATTCACAGGCACTCAGGCTGACTGTTGGTTTACTTTGGTATTTTGTTGAGACTGTATGAATATGGTAAAAATTAGATTATATTCTTTTAAATAAGTATTTAATCAAGATCAGATGTTACTCAAGTCATTACAAGCATATATTCACTGTGCAAGGAAACATTTATTTTTTTGTCTTATTGAACCCATGACATTCCAGAAACACAGTCTTAAAATTCACCATTAAATGCCATAAACTATGAACAAGCAGAAGTACAGCTTTTATCAAACTTTGCATGAATTCAGACAAAATCAGTTGTGTGTAAAGCAGTTTATCATTTGAAGCATGTAGATTATGGCCAGAAGTGATATCCTCTGAGTAAAACTCATTGAGCTGACAAGAAACAACTGCTGTGTCAAAATGTATTTCAATAAATCAGATTCATTCATCTCTAATGCATGCTTTTAATTTTATTTACCCTGCCCACTAATTCTTCTGTAGTGCAATCTATTAAAAATCATAGCACTGCTGATGGAGTAAGTAATTTTTATCATGTTTACATTTTAAATACCCAAATATAACTTTAGCATTTAATACTATAACTCTGTAACTTTGGTTTTGTATGTCAAAATCATAATTATAAAGTAAATATGTCTTAAAATATAGAGTAGCTTAATGGAGATGTGAGCTTATGTTGTATGAAAGAAATTTCAAATAGTATAATATGTATTGTATTTCTACTAGGTATATTTAATTAAATCACTATTAAATTTATGGTCCTTTATTAAATGTGAAATACATGGCCCAATCAAATGTGCTGATTGAATTAAGGATATCCAAAATCTTGTAATAATCCTGTAATTGGGGAAGTGACAAAACAAATTATTTAAGCATATTGAACTATTTGATAACACAAATTTGTCTCTAAATTTTCCTTAGTAAGTAGTATTAACAAGGACAGTTATTCTTGATTTTCTGAATGAAAATATTATTTGGTACAGTTCCAAATAAACTGATGATCTCTTCCTTTTGTCCAGTTACTGCATTGTTTTGTTCTTGGCATGGAGAAAATGAAGAAAGACAACAGTGGAAAGTATCTGGTCACCAGCAGAGATAAAGCAGAATCAGAGAAATTGCAAGAACAAACTCAGCCCATGTCCTAGGCACATCCCACAGTATTCTATGCATAAAAGGGCTAAACCCCTCATTGTTCTGTGTTAGAAATTTTCCAGGAGGAACAGCAATACTAATAGGTAACTGGGCTTCCTTAATATCTCAAAAAGAGGAAAATATTTTTGTGTTTTAATTAATTTTATGAAGAAGAATTGCTGAACACCACTTAGAATGCTCATGGTATTGTGTGCACTGTGCATAAGGGGAAAAAGGCATTTTTAGAGAAATGGCCCTTTAAACCAGTCAGTGGTTACCGTATTCTAGTATTACTACAGTTTATGTGTATGGTGTTATATATGCAATGAGCCTAAAAATCAGTCCCCCAGCATCCTAATTTTGGGAGTCTTGCTGATTAATGTATTTAGTGTTCCTTATTGAAGTGGCTGGGCTTCCAGCAGCACAAGAAGACATCATGGCAGATTTTGAAATGACCTTAAAGTTCAGTCTCAGCAACAAAGTAGAGACTTAGGATCCTGATACGGATAAAGCACCAGATTGCTTAGTGCCATCAATGGGATGGTGGGGGCTAGGTGCACAGCAAGTAGTGGAAGTGTAGGGAGCTTTGGTCATGAAAATCTTGAAGCCTCGAGGGCAGTGTTGTTTTTTTAGATTTAGGATCCTAGAATTGCCAGTCATCAAATTTTGAAGTATTAGAACTATGTGGATAACTTTAAAATACTGATGCTGCTCTCTGAATTCAACAGGACTATACAGATGTTTCATGCATATGTATTTGCAGTACTGAGGCTTACTAATCACAGAAATAATTAGATGCTGCAACAAAGGTCTCTGCTAAAATGCTTTTACCTTACTAATCTAGATGAAGAAAGTACACTCATCCATTCACTGCTGAAATGAGTTTTACAGGAATAAAAATGAAAAGTTAATTATTTAATTTTCTGTATAAGATTAGCAACTGATTAGTTGAGAAAAAACAGATAAGAGAAGTGAGTAATGGTGCTCTTTTTTTCCAGGTTTATGCAGCACCGGTTAATCTAACTGATTAAGCTCATAATTAAAACTGAGTGTTCCTGAGGCACAATTGCAGTTAAAAATGTTTGATCTGAATACAGTAGTACCCAAATAGTAAAATTCAATAAGACAGATACCTTTGTGTAGTCTTTCAAATTTTGCTTTGATATTCTTGAATAATGGCACTGCTAGTAGAAAGGGCTAATTTGTTGGGTAGATATATGCAGACACAGTTCAAAAAGAATATATTAGGAATAGATTATTCTGCCAATGATTGATAAATGTATACAGGTTCGATCCAGGCCGTTAATTTCTCATGAAATAAACAGAAAGCATGATAATTAAGATAACACAAAACATCTTAAACTAAATTCTAGAAATACTAAACCTGAGGTCGACCTGAGCTTTAGGCTCCTACTCAGCTGCTTGTGTTTAACACTGCTTATAGATGTATGAAGCTTATTCTGTAGTAGACATGAATGCTTAGCTCTTGAACCCTGACTTCTTCTTGGGATAACACTTAAGTGTAAGGTGTTTCCCCTCTGTGATTTGCTTCCATTTTATTCTGCTTTCTATAGGACATGTGGTGTGCATGCCTGAAGGGAGTCCCAGTCTATGTGTCTGGAAGAGAAACTGAATCTGTTTCTGAGCACTCTTTCAGGGTAAGCTTTTGCTATATAATAGTTATTCCTATTCTTTGTAAATTCATGCTGTTCAGATAGCTTTCTTGGTGCTGCTTTGTGAGAAGAATACATATATATATATATATATATATATAAAATCTTATTTGCATTTGCTGCAGCCCAGCATGATATTCAGCTTCAGTACAAAGGAGTTTTTCATATTTGACTGTGAGGTGGTTGGATGATTGGGAAATAGAGCATTATGGAGGAAAGTCCTAGTGGCAACATTTTAGTCTTGAAAAAAGGAAAGTCAGTCACTGGCCTTACTGGTATATGAGGACACAGCTCACTTTTTCATTGCTGGTGGAAAAAGTGAGTCTTTTCTAGTACAGAAACAGCTGAAAGCAATGGTGGTTATCATCTAGTATAGTGATTGCAGGACCAGGCCAACCTGAGCTAAATCATGTGCATGAGTAAGGACTTCTGTCACTGAAATGCAATGTACTAGGGTTTGGGTTTGCAGGATTTAAATACATGAATGTTGAGAAAAGAATTAGAGATGCCAAATTATGTGTGTTATGGGATGCAAACCAGCTGCTGTGGCTAAAGGAGATTGCAGTTTGCAATGTTGTCTGGCTACCATCCAAGTGTTTGTTCTTACCTAATTCTGCAAAGGTATTACTAATTATGCAAAATCTAAGTGGTGTCATCATAGAACTGGAAAGAAAGGACAGAAAAACACATTGTTATGTTGAACAGCAGTGTTCAGAAATTAGAGGACTGGTTAGGTTACATTAATACTGTCTCTATTAACGCAAGGATGGGGTCTTGCACATCTGTAATGCAAAAGCAGATGAAAATTATTGGTAATTATATGACAAAGTTATCATCCCAGGAGCAGAAAGTTGTCAGAGGGAGTACTTCTGGGGAAAACCCAAGAACTGTGTGTAAGTGTGCCACTGTAGCCTCTCAACAGCTTTCTTTAAAGAGACAACTCATTTTTAGGGGCCTGATGTCATTCCAGGTAATTAACTAGTGAAGCATGTACTGGCAGACTGCAAGCTCCACCTGAGATGAATATGAAGAACTGGCACACTAAGTAGAATAGAAGTAACTGGCAAGTAGAGGGCCTGAAACTGGGAAAGTTGGATCTGGCCTGCAGAAGTTTTTCTTTAGAAAATTGTCTGTCAAAGAGCTGGTGATAAATATGAAAAAATGAAAGTAAAACTCTGTGTGGTCACACTTATGGAGGGAGGAGGTGGAAAAGATAAGGCATTGATGAGGAGTGGTTGTCAGGCCTTGTGCCTGGAATAGTTGGTGCAGGGTTTTGAATATCTGGGCATCAAATAAAATGAAACTCTAGTGATAGTCTATTTAATTGATCTAATCCAGGGGTCCTCAAACTACGGCCCGCGGACCAGATATGGCCCCACAGGGTCCTCAATCCGGCCCCCGGTATTTACAGACACCCCCCCCCCCCCCCCGGGGTTGGAGGGGGAAACCAAGCAGCCGCAGATGGCTGCCTGCCACTGCATCCGCGCGCCGGCCCCCTGGTTAAAAAGTTTGAGGAGCCCTGATCTAATCTATACAAAGCTCTTTGGCAGAAGATGGACAAGACAGACTAACTCCAGCCTTTAGACAGCACTGAAAATTGTCTAGCTAGAGTGAAATTTTTCATCATGTTCAATTGCATGCTTCAGGAAAACTTGCAAGGAAAAAGAATCTGATCCTGCTGGAGTATTTCTAAGCAGCAAGGGCAACTGTAGTGTCTGGAAAACAGAAAACCAAATTTTTCCCTTGGTCTTGGTCATCTTTCCCAGAAAACCTTATCTTTTCAAAAATGGTGTTGACAAGTTGTTATCAACACCCATATGAGGCCCCTGAAAGAAAAAAGTAGATTGTATCTGTATTTTTTTAAAACTATTTTAACTATCATTAATCTTAATAATAAATATAACCTTTTCATTCATCCAATTTTGACAGTATAGGACGAAAGCCTGTCTTAAACAAATAGGATTCCTTTCAACCCACATCAGTCCACAAAACTCTATAGAACTTACTGGAACCAAGCTATTTATATCAGTTGCATACATGCATGCTAAGTTATGAAGTTTTTATTTCAACTAATTCAGTGTCAGTTGTAGGCATTAAAAGCCCATAACTTATAGGAGACACAATGGACATCCAACAAGTTTGTCTTAAAGAATTACTTAAGTATTAACGTCTCCTTTCCAAGCTGTCCAAAGACTACACCATTACAGAAAAACCAAGGTTTGTTATTCAAGACAAGCAATTCCATTGCACCTTCAGAGACTCCACACCTTTGAACCACAATTGTCTTATGAATTGCAAGATACCCCCTTTTCTAATTCTGCTGACACAGCCTTATTTGCCAAGTTTTTTCCTTTTAAGCACCCTTAGAGTAACATTCCAAGCTATGAAGAATAAAACTTTTAAGCAAACTTGTGATCCATCTGAATACCAATGTATCTTGTAAATTTTCTACTCGTTTTGTTCTATTCCAGGAAGGCCATGCTTCCCTTGTGTAATTTTACAATACCTACAGGCAAATCAAAATCTTTTGTTCAGTAAACAAGAACATGTATGGCATGAAACAACGAGGCTGAATATCTAGCGCTTTTGTACAAGAGAGTTTGGTTCAACCACAGATTTTATTTTATAGTTCTTTTAATCCAAGTGATTTATCTAAATTCTATTCTAATTTCTTTAATGTTTAGTAAGGTACAGGTCCAAAAGTAACATTGGATTTATTCAGCAAACGAAGTAGTTCTTTAGGTATTCAGCTGAAGCAAGGACTACAGTCATGTTTACTAGAGTTATTTCTGTTAGGCATCCCAACAATGTGCCTCCAGGATAGGCTGCCTGTACATTACTGTCCATATGAACATGGCAGAGGTTTGAATTGTGCCCTGAATTCCAAGCAACATAGCAGGGGGAAGAGATGACAGGGCTAACAAATTTGGCTTTGACTTGAGGTTAGAATAAATTCTTCTAATATACATTAGGCACTAAAAATACTAGCTTTAGAAATCAACTGTGATGCATTTCAAGGCTAAATTTATGCTGAAGCTCCAAGAAAGCAGAATTTTATTCTATATACATCTGAGCTGCTTTGCAAAGGGCCTGCCCCTTGCACTGCCCTTGACATCGTCCTGATGGAGTCTTTCCCTTGGGAGTTACAGGTTTATCCTTCTTAGCCTGAATTTCAGAGAAGAATAACAGTTTGGGCTCTGCTCTCTACCGTATCTCTCAAACCTAATATTCCTTGCAGATACCTATAGATTTTTGGCTGTCACTTTTATATTAGTTTCTATAGGTTCAGCTGCAGCTGTACGACTGCCCTTTCATCCTGTGCTTATGAGGAGATAAAGATTACAAATATCTAGCTCTTTGTCCCTGTGTGTCAGATCTCACTTCAGATACATGTAGCGGGCTAAGTGACCCATCTGCAGAGTTGGAACCATAGGATGAATTTTTGATAAATTTTGTGCTTCTGAAATGGAAAGAAGAGGTATAGTTTTCACAGGTTTAGGCAAAGGCAGGCACTGATCTAGTGTGTCCGTAATTACTGTCACTCAGAGAGACCTGAGGTTCCCCGGGAGATGAGAAATATACTCCAGTTTTATTATCTATCTTCTGGTGTCTTTGTGCTGTTGTGGGAAAGGAACAATGTGTGCATCATTTTCTGTAATGCAGTAGCCTGTATTGTTATAGCCTGCTTATAGATCTTACCATTTGCACAATCTTCAATTTAGACACAGAAAGGAAAGAAATTGTACTATTCATGTAACAGCATCATGTAGTACAGAATGAATTTTCTCTAAAAATCTAAAAGACAGGTGGATGATTGCTTAGAAAGACTAAAACACCTCCATAAATCAATAAGAAGGCGGCCATTGTTTAATGTATTGAGAGACAATAAGCATAAAAATAAAATTATGAGGTGAACCAGGTGCTTCTTTCCTTACATATGTTGCTTTTGATAGTATATTTCTTCTTTTGTTACTAGTTAGTCTTTTCACTATTCTTGGAAAATTCATGAATATTGAATGTCATGTAAAGTTATAATTGTAATATATGAATAAAGGAGTGCTGTGAGATAAAAGTGAAACTTAAAAAAGAGGGAGACAACAAGCTCTAGCACATGAAAGAAAAACATTTCTTTCCTGGGAGACAGGGTACAGAAATAAATATGTATCTAGCTGACATTTCTTTGTATCTTACTCAAACAGAATAAAACTAAAATTATCCCACATGCCTATAGGCTGCCCTGGTGTAAGGCACAGAAATGTAGAAGGGATTATTTCATATGTGCATTTTCATTTGCTTCCTTTCTAAGATACAAAAGCAGCTCATTCTAGTTGCTGAGAAATCATTTGGTAAAACAAATCCTTTAAAAATAGAAGACATTTCCACTTAAATATTTCTCAGACACTTCATGATATAAGTGGAGTACTTTAACCAGCGGCAAATCCAGCTGCTTAGACTGACCTTGGAAAAAAAAACCACAAACATTAACTGGTTGAAAATAAAAGTATAAATTGGGAAGAATAGCTATACATGAATTTTTCTCTTAGAACTGTCTATGCTGGAGCAACAGTATCAATATTGAAGGAAAGTATCGAGTAATAAAAAATTATTATTTTATAGTAGAGGTAAAACCTATGATCTTTCCTTTATACATAACTGTCAGCCTTTCTTTGCAACCTGGTGGCGAGATGAGTAAGAAAAAGATGAGTGATTTGTTAGGAACAGTCTAATTTGCTTAGTGATACATGCAGGAGCAAGGCTTGCAAGATCAAACATAATTCAAAGAAACTGTGAGATAAATGAGCCTTGTAAATTAATAATTGCACAATGTCCTACCCAACTTGACATTCAGTGGGAAAAAAAGCAATGATCATCGCTTTAAAAGGAAACATCTGGAAGCATGGCTGCTGCTGTTTTGCTCCTGCAACCTCTTTGGTTTTTATAACACAACCTGATGATCAGATGATTTACTCAGGACACGAGAGGACTGTGTTCTCAGTTTTGAAACCCCATGTCTTCCACTTCCCCAGACAGTGCATTAACCACCACTGTGAGTGCTTTGATCCCCCTGTTTAAGATACCTTACTGTGTACCAAAAGATGTAAGCCGTGCAAGCCACAAGAGAGTATGACACTGTGGCCTAGAAATTAGATATGCTTGGATGGATTCAGACTTGCAGGGTTATGTCAGTTCTTACCTCAGAAGACTTGCTATGAAGCCTGGGAAAGTGCTAAATGCACTCATTGTCCCTTTTCTCTTCTATAATTTTAAAGAGAACTGGCTGCCTGTTCTTAACCAAAGACACTGGAATTTGGATGTTTCTGCTCATCTTCTAAGTTTTGGAAGTAATCTGAGTTCAGACTGACATAAGCCATTTTTTTTTTTACCTCCAAGGTGTCTATTTTCCTTCCAGTACATCCTTTATAGAGAAACTGGTTTTGGGCAGTTGAATTCCTGCTCTTGAACGTTTAGGAAGTCACTGTGCCTATCTTCTTTGAATCTGTCCCAAAGTAATTTCAGGGAACTGCTGTCTTGTTCTTGCAAACCTAACTGGTTATTCTACTATCAGACATGTAGGTATAGTCAGAGCTCCCACATGTTGCAAAATTTTCTGTCTCAGGCCAGCTGCTTTGCCTATAGTCTCTATTTTTGAAATGTCTGGAGTTACAGGTAAAATAAAATTAGACAAGGTGATATGGTGAAAGCTTTATTACTTGTAACTTCCTTATGAAATCCGATTTGATCTTTCCCTGTAACCAGAAGATTTTGAAGCACTCATTTATATTTTGTTCAGCTCTTCTTTTGTGAATGTTGCTTCTCTACTGTGTAAATGTCGAGCAGGGAACTTACTCCCACTGAACTGCATGATTAAAAACAAGATTTCAGTGAAAAATGGTCTGCTGGAAAATACATTAGGACAACTATGATCTACAGTGTTACTCAACTAGTAAGTACTGGTTCCCTATGGTGCAGTCTGCAGGAATTGTGAGTTCCTGCAAGGCTTCTATAAAGCAAAACAGATGCCTGTTTGTTCAAGAATGCTCAGTTGTTGTATGACCTGTCCTCACAAAGGCTGAAAAGGAGGAAAAATACAGCTGAGTTTTATGAAATTGTTAAAACAACAATTTCCTAACTTTTAAAACACAACTTAAAAAAATATACCTTTTTCTTGTTCAGTCAAGCACTATGATACTTTCTATTGGAAGCATAATTGTATACAGCGAATATAGCTGTCATCTGTATGTACTCTGATACAACTGCCTCATATTAACCTTTTATTTAGTCATATTAATTATAAAGGTGACATAGGTTATTAGTAAGATTATCTGCTTGATTGACAGTGGAGTTTTGCTTGAATGCTGAATATATGACATTGCCCTAAATTCTCTGACATTTGCAGCAAATAACTATCAATTTTAGTCAAGAAAGTTTCTGCTGTCAGATTCAGCCATTGCCCTCATACTGAAAGCCTGCTTTATATTAACGTCTGTCCACCACAATGAAAGATAGATCTGGCTTTCATATGCACCCTACAATTTTTTGTAAAAGCATACCATTATCCATACAACAAATAGTTCTGACATACTGACTGATAGATAATTACCTCCTCCTTTTCTTAGACAGTACTTTGTTTCAGTAAAAGAAGAAAAAACCCAAGAAACACTTTAATCAAATTATGTATGTTGTGTTTCTGATCTATAGTATATTTCAAATAATCCAATATGTTCATTCTATACACAGGAAATTATTTTCTGAAATATTTCATTTATTGATCTCAAAACTGTAAATCTAGATCTGACATTAAGACGGGTACTTATTCATCTACTTTTCCCCTGTCATTAGTTTTCACAAAATTCAGATTGCTGGAATCTTTGAAAGAATGCTTTGCTTTACTTTATTTCTGGTTTTCACATCATTAGGAGAATTTTTCTGCTAGAAATCTTTCCCAAAGTCCTCTCATTTTAAGTGGCAAAGGTGATTCCCAAATACTTCATATCACAAGGAAAATGAGAATTTAACGCATATGTGTGCCTTCCTCCTCACACATCCTGTGTTAGCTCAGATCATAGCATCAGACAGAACCTTTGGTTTTGTCTTTTTGTCTCTGTGCCTTGAAACGGCATAATGCTTTATGCTTTCCAGCCTCCTTTATGTTCTGAGGGAGATACGAAGGGAGATGATAAGTACAATATATGGTGGGTCAAGATAACAAAAGCTAATTTTATTTATTTCATATAAAAAGTATTGCTGTTAACCGAAAGATATTTCTGCAAAGCCTGTCTTGTCTAAGCTGGTTTTACCTTTTCCTCTGCCTTCCTTAGGATATTGCTGTATAATGCAAACAGAACTTTATGAACAGATTACTTAAAACACATGGAGTTGTAATTTCACTTTTTCTATTTAAATTCTAGTGTAGCACCATGTTTGGTCAAACTGTCACACCATCTTTGCACTAGAAAGCTATCAGGTCTTTTTCTGTGTTCTGCTGTGTGTTTTCAACATCAAGCTCTCTGTACTACTACAAATTCTTTTAAGCCTTGAGTCTTCAGAAGATGCTAGAATTTTTTCCAGTGTTATGGTTGATGGTCAGTTCATACTCATATTTTATCCCTAGCTAGGTGATACCTTGTATGGACTTCTTCCTCCTCATAATTCAAGGGCTCTACAGCCCTTCCCAAGATTTTCTGGGGAGGGTGTACCACTGATCTAGAGGTGCTGCTCCAGTTGAGGGGGTGAGGGCTGTATAAGTGAATATCCTATGTAGGTACATAGGCATAAGCATATATACTTATATGTGCTTTGCAATCTTTTACAGTTCTCCCTTGTAGTAAGCCCTTTCCCTAAGCCCTTCTAGGATGATCAGATAAAAAGTACAGATATGTAGGTGTAAAATGTAGGCATGCTGAACAGCTAGGGCAAGAATCTGAAGACCAGGGACTCAGTGTGTATCATGTTCTTTCCAGCTTTTAAGGACACTGAGTTATTACAGATTTTAGGATATTCACATAAATCACACAATTAAGTTATTCTCATATTTCCTCTCTGCGCTCCTGTATTACTGTCCCCCTGTATATGTGAACACAGGGAAGACTTCATGGTGAATCCCAATACGCATAAATTTTGCATAAAGATAAACTGGCACTGGGTACTTAAATTTAGAGGTAACTTTAGATTTACACAAAACTGCTGATTTGCGGTACAAATAAGGATGGAAGAATCTCTTCCTTTGAAAATCATGTATGTTTCATAGATTCTTTTGGTAAAATAGAGGATTCTTTCTTAAAAATTTATTCTTGTACCCTACAAGGGGTCTTTCTACCTCCTACATAGCTGTTGTAATCCTTGAAAAAGTATTCATATGATAATACATTACACAAACTTACAACTTTCCAGCTGCATTATACACGTTTGCACATCCATTGGAAAATTTTTGAGATCCATCGGACAGGACAGTATTAAAGTCAATCTGAAAGAACAGAAAAAAAGTATTAAAAATATACCACAAAATGCCATAGAACTGCACAGGAAGGATGCATGAAAACACTGGAAGCCATTAGAAATAGAAGAAAATAATTTTTTTCATTAGAAGACTCTCAAAAGGGATGTATATTAGCTGAACACATTTCACTTGCTCAGCCTAGGGTGGCTATGTGGAAAAAAATATTACAGACTTTCAGAAAACCAATTTTTTCAGTAGGGTTGCTTGACTTTATGAGAAGTCTAAAGGAATGCAACAACACCATGCTTTTTGTGCTACAGCAGAGTTATTGTACTGTTGAAGTATTTAAAATCCTTCACGTAAAATTTACCCAGATTTACATGAATTCTGTAACAGATGTCAGCTGCAAATCATGGTGGCAGAGTAATTTATGTGCTATTGTCCTAAAATAAGGTGCTTAAATTGTCAACTCAAAGGTTCAAGATAACATTTTATGATATTGATGGTAGGCTGAAATGTGCCTGTAATTTTGAACGGCAGCTGTGTTTCATGTTAGTCCTGATACTTCCTGTGAAATATTTTACAACCTCTTTTTGCAAAAGAGGCATTTTTACATTTTATCTCAATACAATAACTTAGAGTGATACTTCTCAGAGGAATGAGAAGTATATAAGAAGTAAAAGCACACGTTTTCCCTCACTGGCAGTATTTAGGTATCCATTCATCATTCAGGGTCATGACCGCACCTTTCTTCTTGCTAGAAAATACCCTGCCTGAAAATTTTGCCCCATATTCATTTGTCAGTTAGTTGATAGAATGTTCTCCAAAAACCTGAGAAGCTTGAGTTCAGTCCCTTATGCATAAGGCTCTTCTAGAATGGCACTGCTCTAATCCCCTTCACCTTAAATACATTCCCCTGTTTTTGGCATTGGGGCTAAAGGGAAGTGGGCAGTAGATGGCAAGAATGGCTGTATATTTCTTTTACCCTACTTTTTCCTTCTCCAAAGCTTCTTGATTCTTTATTTCTATAACTTCTGTTTAGTCTGCCAGTGACAGAGTTACATGGGGAGAGTCCAAGGAGGGAACTCAGGCCAAGGCTTTATTTTCATTTTATTAAGAATGGTTCCAAACACAAAATCTATGTGGCTGGAGATATGGGAAGTCATTTCAGAGAAGCAGCACCTGGACCTTACTTTGTGCTTCAGTAAATATTTTAGTACTTTGTATTAAGTATTCATTGAATCACAAACTGGAAACTTATTATTTTCTTGTCTGAATTGTTCCAATGAAATTAGGGGAGGAGGAGATACCAGGGAATGAAAGAAAAAAGCAAATTTAGAAATCTTTTTTTTTTTTTTGCTTAATATCAGAACATTAACAGTTAGCATGTCTCCCCTCAACAAAAGCTCACGTGACTCAAATTCACATAACAACTCAACTAGATGCCAATTCTATGTTTCAGAAATTGTAATAGTTCTTAAATCATGGAAACATAAACTTTCTGCCTCCATAAAAAACACAGGAGTTACCTGGCATCTGCTTTCATCACAGTCAATGTTTCCTTTTATAACTTAATTATATTAAGCTATGTATAACTTAATATATATTATATAATATATAATAACATTATTTTTATTATATTATGTTATATATATAACTTAATATATATACACATATATATTTATAAAACTTATTCCTTTTATAACTTTATTATATTTCTCATGTTTGTTTCCCCCCATTTCATGTGACCATGAACTTGATCTCAATTCTATTGAAATTGCCATCCAAACATGCTTCAGTTGAGTGGTGGTGTCTATACTCTGTTGTATGTATCTGGAGGGAGAAGGGCAAGGAGAAGGAGTTACTCGGTTAGAGTGGAACAATTGCCAGTGCCTCTCAGGGTGACTCAGATGAGGGATAATTTATTTTAGCTCTACTTTCTACTTGGGTCTGGAGAAGGAATAATTTTTACTTGCTTTCCATCTGTTTCTAGTGACAGAGTGCATGTTGTGACACTGAAGAATTATTATGTTTCCAGATAGGCATACTAACCTCCTTTTGGATATGAAATGCTGATAGGAATTTTAACCCAACCTTTCTCCTCGTGTAAGCTTGACAAGACACTGCCCACCTGCGCTGGAAGGAGGGAGGAAGGAGGCTCCCTTGCCACTGACACATGCATGCAAGTCACATATTATCTTAGTGCACAAATTGTTTCACAGATTCCTCATGTCTCTTCAAAAAGTCCAATTACCTGTTAATGCAGTGTTGTAAAAGTACACAAAACAAACCACTAAATGGACAAGAGATAAATTTATTTTGAAAAATGTAAAATTTTGCATAGGTAGGTCACTGTATTAATACCAAATCTGTATCATGCCTAATAGGGCATTAGCATTCTTATATCCAATGTGTTTCTCATTAGATTAGGTTTTTTAAAATAGTGGTAAAATGCCTACTAACGTCTGCATTAAAGTGAGGAGAAGTAGGATAACTAGATTTTGTCAATACTTATGATTGCTGCTTACAGCTTCTTAAACCCTTCAAAAGTTTACTTTCCACTTTTCTTTCCATCTCCAGCAGTACGTGAACTATTCTTTAAATGTCATGCTTCCTCAAATAGGTCATGTTTCCATGTTGAAGTGCAAATGCAATATCCAAAAAGGCGAAAAAGAAAAAAACATGATGTTGGAGGCTACAGTGTGTGAAACTCATACATAGGCCAGCTCAGGTTATAATACTCCAGGATTATTTGCTCTGTGAAGTGTCCTATGTACTCTAGGCTCAGTATCTGTACTCGAAAGTAGGAAAGATACTTTTCGTATTATTTTTACTACATGCATGACTGGTGAAGGATCATTTTCTATTTGGTATTAACAGTGAAAAGTAATGATGATAAAGTTCTGTATTCAAAACTCACAACTACTTTAGTGATAGTTCTGCATGACTAACAACTGAAGATACTCATTAGAAATTCTTAGGTACACTTTTGAGTTTCTATCTGAAAAAAAAAATCATTTGATTAGAGGCTCACCTGATGGAGTAAAGTACATTTCCATTTTTGAAAATTCGCAACAATTTATTATCTGTTGTAACTTCATGAAAGTTGGCACCTTTTTCGTTGGCAAAGAACAAATCAGGTTTCCAAATTGAATCCAGCATGGATGGATCTAAGTCTAAAGAGTCATCTGGATATTCGCTGTATGCAAGGCGGGGATCGTTCCAATTCTGACGGAGAAAGATGTTCACTCGGTAATCCTGAATGAAAAAGAAAACAAACAAAGCTTTATCAAGCATAGGGATTTACCTTTTATGTCATTTCTTAGCCATGTAATCCCCTGTCCATCTGTGGATGACAAAAGAATTACTTAGCTGAATGCTGGCATGATACCTATTTGTATTAGTGGGGACACAATGGATAAGAATAAAGATGCATTTCAAGGCAACTGAAAAAATCCCAAGCGAAGGAAATCCATCCTCCATGTACAGTTCATATAACTCCATATAATTCTACTGCTACAGTAGCTTTCTCTTGATTTCAAAATGAGAGAAGCATAAAAAGAGTTTTTTGGAGTTACCTTTTTCTGCCCAGCTCCTGGTGGGGACACTCCCACTTCCCTCTCTCTGGCAGTGAGAATCTGTCCCACTGTAAGGGAAGTTAAATTAATCTTTTTTTTCTCTCCCTATTTTAGACCCACCACTTAGACTTTCTGTGCCTCTGTTCCCTATTGAAAATTGCGTGAGCTGTAACTTGCCATACAGCTAGCTGAGGAGGGATGTTCCTCCTCTTCAATTATGGTGGACATGATGTAAGTCCTTTTGGTAAATTATCTTAGGTACAAGTGGAGTCACCCTAATGCCTAGACAGTCATGTCTTAATCAAGGGTACTTTTACAGAAAAGAGCAGCATGCTTCAAACCTCTGGAAATCATTTTGGAGTCATATATATTCTCAGTCAAAGACAATGTTGTATTTATGGCTGCACATTTTCTTAAAACTTTACCACTGAAAGATGAAAATATTTGTTTTTCAATAAAAGTGAATATAATATATATATAACATACACAATGTTATACAAGTGTAATAGCATCTATTACACTTCTGAATGTAATAGAAGTAAATAACATCACTTGTTTGTTGTTAAAAAAGAATAAAAATTTTCAAAAGAAAACTCTGAGTCAGAACAGAAAATGGTCTTCAAGGCTGAGCAATACAAGTTGGCCAATAACTATGAGTAGTAGTGGTTATTAGTGGTTAGGATAACCAGTTAAAACCCCACTGGTCTAGAAATTGTGGGTACTGTTAAAAATCCAGTGTTGTATCAATATTTGGTCTTATGAAACTCGGAACATCCAGCCATACAGTTGTGAGAATCATGCTAACAGACATAATAAATGACAACAGGAACCTCAAAATGCAACATTTACGCATGAGAAATATGCATTTTTATACCTTCAGCATCCTGCTGTTTTGGTTATTTTAATTACTCAGTTTGAATAAGGGTAGGCAAAACCACTAAAAACATGCTTACCAAGCATTTGTTGCTTGATAATCAGAAAATACTGCATATCATATAGAGAAAGTTCTAGTAGAGGATTTTATATTTGTATAACCTTATACATTTTCAAGACAAAGCCAGTAAGTGGAAAACACCTGGAGAGTGAAATTAATTCAGATTATTGTTTTCAGCAGACATGAAAAAGGCTCTCTGGCTAAATGGAAGCATAAAACATTAATGCCAGGTAGAAAAAGCTTAGGATTTGTTAATCGAGTGGGGTTTTTTTTTCCCCAATCGTTAATTACTTTAACCTCCCTTTCAGCAAAGGACTGAAGTAAATTTCCCTTTCTTCTTCATCATGGCTAGTGACAGCCTCAAGATCCATAAAACATTCTTAAGAGAAGCTGTTGGTATTTTTGATAATTAGCACCATGGCATGATGAAAGCAGAGGCAGGGATTTGTACTTTACAGATGTAGAAACAAGCTGGTGCTTTTTTTTTTTTTTTTTTTTTTTTTTTCCCCTACCTCCAAAGTAAGGCAAAACCCTTAGACCAGCTAGTGCCTCAGTGTTCATAAAACTGAGTTTTTGGTGTCTTCCTTGCAGCGTGTGGACATAATACACCCTGAAACACCTTTATTTCTTTGGTTGATATCCTAAATACCACATAGTACTGGTTCTCTTTCTACATGCCTGTGTAAAATCGAAAGACCAGGAAGAAGTGGGATGTGGGATCTGTGATGGCTCTAGTGCCTGCCCCAACATGTGGAACCCTTGCATGGAAGGAAACATTAGCTGTAAACCTGGGGCGCACTGGGTGGGAGCACTGCAGCTCTCAGGACTTCATCTGCACTTCAGCCAAACCCAAGCTTTACCTTTTAGTTTGTATAACCTGAAATTGAAGTATGTCTATTTGGTTTACTTTTCTCTGTAGAATATGATGAGCTTATGAATGGGATTGCTTATAGAGTATAGGACTTCTCATATGTGTAAGACAGAACAAATGAAAAATGCATAGGAGAAAATTGAAATGAAAATGGAAAATGGAGGCAGACAAATAGAGGAATCTGTTCTAGGTTATATTAAGCTACTCTATATGTCAGTTTGCCTAAAGATTATCATTTTAAACTGTTTGCAGCTTTTAAGATTAAAAAAATCCCAGTTAAATTTTTCATTGAAGCAATTGAAGCTATTTTCATGGTTTTCTCCCCTGAGAATTCTGACTTAAATTGGCTCTCATTATTTACTAAAAAAAAAATATCCTAATATATCAAAAGGAAAGAGATACATTTGACTGCTAAAGTATGAAGGGCAAGTATTTGTCATCTGAGTTTATGCTCACACAATGCTCACATATAAGAAGCATAAGGCTTAACTGCTTTAAACAGGTAGCGTTGTTTAATGCAAACACAGAGACCAGAATTAAACTGCCAGAATTAATATTTTTTTTTCCTGCAAGAGGATTACTATTCTCACGTGTTACTTGCCTGGAGGGGTAACTTCTCACTCAGATAACTGTGTTGGGGAGCTTCCTTGAGGGGAGAGAGAAATCATCATTTAAATTGTGGTGACTTCTGCAGCCACTTCTATAACCTCAAGGCTGCCATCATCTGAACAGCTGCTGTACCCTGGCCCTACAGAATGAGATTGCTTTATGGGTCTACACTTACTCTATCATCCTTCCAAACCCTTAGCCACAGGGTGAACTTTCTTAGAGGGTCAGGATACTGTTCATCTGCTTCATGGGGCTCAAAAGACAAACAAAAAAAAATATTGGGAGATCAGGCAATTGTTTTTTGCTGTCCATGGCAAGGCTGAGGTCATTATGGACTCCAGTACTAACTTTTCCAGCAGACAATGAAATTTGAAATACTTACCAAATACGTTAATTTGTTCTTCATTATACCAACACAGATAAAGCTATATTGCTATAGCATACAGAATAAAGCTAGACCACTTTTGTACAAAACCTCAAGATATTGATTGCTTCTCACTGGTTTCTTTAATGCATTTTTAATATGCCTTCCATATGTGGAATCCTTCTAGATATAAGAGAGAGATATCAAAACAAATTTCCAAAATTTGTCCTGCATTTAAACATTGCGTATCACCTTCCCTCATCATTTTTGAATGCTGTCATTTGAACCAAATCATCACTTTTTTATGCATAAATGAATAATCTTCCAGAACTTTACCTGTGGCAGTTCCAAATACTATCATAATTTTGACTAATACATTCATCTGAAGTGAAATCTAGAATTGTCTTTTGCATAATGTAGTCAAATGATTCTTGCTTTATTGGTTCTAGCTTACTGTAAAATTTTAACATGAAAATCTTATGGACTTCCCAAGAACACTGCCAAGAGTAAATTTAAATGCTCTATAAGAAATATTGTTCTTGTGAAGAATTATTTTTAATCTGATAACTATGGCACTTTGTTGTAATGAAAGCTGGATGTGATCATCTGTTCCTAAGAAGGTATCATGGATGTACTGGAAAGAGCTGCTCACGTGAAGGCTGAAGCGAGGAATGAAAATTAGCAGGGTGACCTGATGTAAAAGTCAGGCAGAACTAGAGAAATCTATGAGACTTGGGGGGGGGGGGGAAGGAATAATTTATATGGTTTAAGTATATGTTACAAAGGAGACAATATGTATAAGGAAGAATAAGACCCAAGGAAATCCTGGCCTAAAAAAGTAACCAATGTCTTGAAGAGCCACTTCAAAATATGTATAATTTTGCAACCACGGTGGGCTATCCACTGTGGGCTATTTGTTCTATTGAATTTATCACCCCATAGGGAATGAGACTATTTGGTCATATGTGTGTGTGTGTTATCATTCTTCCCCCTCTATCCTTGCCCCCCCCCCCAAAAAAAACAAAACAACAAAGGGAAAAAAAAAGGTATCACATGTTGAGTTGTTTGTGAAACAGTATTAGTAATTTCAGATTTGAGCACAACATCCTCAGTACACCAACCTAAAAAGGAATGTTGTAGAGTATATGTCACTTCATTTTCCATTTTGTTTCTTGGCTAAACAAAAAACATATTTAGCCTTCATTTTTCAAAATATTATGGCTGCCTTATGCATTTTATCTTCAATATACTTTGACTTCTTAATCTTGTAATTTGTTAAATAGGATGCTTGCAACAGGCTAATTAAAAGCCTTGGAAATTTTATCTTTAATATTTTAATTTTGATGTAATGCTGTGTAAAAAAAATGTTAGACTTAAGGCAAACTGCACAATTGGAAGATAAAATGGAAAACTAAGCAGAAAATGGTTATTTTCTGAACCAGATGAGTGCTGCACAATCCAGTACAGTACTAAAGTTGTTACTGTTACGGAACAACAGTAAAAACATAATACTAACTTATTTAATTTTCACTTTCTAAGAAAGTTTTCCTCTTGTAACATATGATTTTCTGGTTTACCATAGCTGGAATTATTTAAAATTCTTTTACTTTAGAGAAACATTAGAGAAAATTTCACAAAAATTGAAGGAAGATTTTGGCTTTTGTTATACGAGTACAAAGGTAAGTACCATGTAGGGACTTGACCATTACAGGTTGTTATAGTTCTTTTCTCTCTCAGGTTTGATTTCTTTTTCTAATTGCAGTACGTGAAAAGCTACGATGTTACAGAATATATTAATAGTTTTACTTTTTATTGGTGAGATTTTATAAAGTTGCTGTCTTAGTCTCTGAAAAACATGCAACTTTACATGCTTTTTATTGCTGCCTTGATTAGTATAATTAGACAGGATGCCCTGTGGCATAATAGTACATTGTGGTAATAACATCTTTCCATTTTAAATTCGTTCACTAGCCCTAAGCACTATGGCTGCACTTTAGGTAAGCTAATTACTTTGGATAAATTGATGGAGTATCCTTGGTTTTGCTTTACATATCTGGAAATTTCAGACCAAAAGCTATTCAGCTAATGTTTTCAATATGCCTTTGATTAAATATCCATAGTATAGAAACTCAAGTATTTAAATTTAAGTAAGCCTCCTAAATTGGTAAATCATTTTCTATCCAGGTTACTGATGTCATTGCAAAATAAAACTAGAGGACCCTTGAAATTCATGCTGACATTTGAGAAATGTGAATATAGTTTGTGTGATCTGAAGGATTGCCCTGTATTCCCTCATGCTTAATAGTTGGAATTCCATAATGACTGAGGTTCTTTACCGTGCAGACTCATTTGAAGTCATGTATGTTCAGAAAAAGAATATACAGAAGAAGGTGCAGAAAAGGATAATATAGGGCTAGGACAGGTTAGCCAGTTCTGTGAAAGTAAACAGGAAAGGTTTGTTTTCTTTAAACTGGTAATAAAAAGGACTTGTATTATGACTTGATTGCTATCCATAGATATATCAAAGGGTAAATACTAGAGGGAGAAAACATTTTAAATCTAAGCACAAAAGCATCCTTAATTATCAATAAATTTAGGCTGGACTGAAATGGCTGATCTTTTTGCTTATCCTGTTAATAGACACTGGTGATCTTTTCACTGGCATGATTTGTTGTTGCATATAATGGGACTCTTCTTTATTTTTTATTGTGTCTTTACCTTATTACAAGTTTGAACTGCAGCAAGGATGCTGCATGTATCTATGCTGTATGACTGTTCAATTAATGAGTGGAAAAAAATTGCAACAGACTCCGTGCTCCACCATTAACTGTAACTCATTAATCTGTCAGAGATTTACCATAGCAGCTAAAGAGAAATTAACTGAGATTTAAATTGATTGCTGAGTACTTAACTTTAATTGACACATCACATCTGTGTCAGAGTACCAAGAACTGACTAATGCCAAATATCCCTTAAGAACATGCTTTTCTGTACTGAATAGCTGTAGGGCATTCATTACAAGAAACAATGTAGATACGCTGTTGATTGTGATAAAGAGTTTGTATGACGCACAGAATCCTTCGTGGTGATCTGTCCCTGGATAATTCCATAGGTGGAAGCTCTCGTTCCAGAACTGATTTTAGCAGTGGGTGAAACTAAGTATGACCTTATTGTTCTCATCTGGAATTACAGAACCCAAATAGGCTGGTAGACACTGCAGTATTGCACCACTCTCTCAGTAAGAAGCAGCTTTGTGAATTTTTCAGAACCACATGATTCCTCCCTGAGAAAGAAATCTTTTCATCCATGGGCCTTAAGAGAAAGCTTTCCTCTTGCGAGTTTTCTTTCTAATCCTGTGACTCTTGCAATTTTGCTGTATAAGGACAAGTATGCAGTTCCATACAGGAAGTCACGGAAAATTTTCCTGTCAAGTCCTGCCTCAAGTTAGTTGGCTAAGCACTTTGTTGGTGATTAGGATCCCTAGATTTGAGCCCTTGCAGGCTGAGGATGAGCAGTAAGGCCTGTTTGGTTCCTGGATAAAAGCTCTAATCCTAGATGGTTTGAAAATCATGGGTGATCTTACCCACTCCATTAAGTAGGACAGGCCAGATGGTTTGGGGATTTTGGTGAGGGCTACTTGCCTCTGATCTCAGGAAGCTTTAGAAAATTATTTCAGCTATTCAGAAAAGATTGCTTTGATGGATTTTGGATGAAGAGCTCTTTCTTTGTCTATGAAAGTATAAAAGCAGATTTTAAGGTGTTCATTAATATTTTTAATCTTTCTGGGTTTTTTGTTTCTTTGGGTTGGTATTTTGTTTGGTTTTGTTGGTTTCTCTTAGGCTTCTGAACTATGAGGTATGGAGGTAGGTATTCTGGGAATAGTTTTGTGAATGTTTTATTTAAATTTTTCCCAATTCATTTGCAGAGTTTGACTCCAGTAAGTGCCCAGCAGCACTCAAATTGAAGACAATAGATCTAGAAGTTAGCAAAGAACTAGCTAAGACCAGGACTTCAAAATTGCTACTTGTAATATCAGATATCTCAGATTCCCTTACAAAATCAAAATTCAGAGTTCAGCAAATAAGTATATACACTAATTGTGCACCAGGTGCTCTTCCTAGCTGTGTGACCTGCTTTCATAACCTTGGATTCCGAGGTATGGCCTCTGTTAATGTTCTTCCTGGAACAGATGAATGTAGCTTGCTTTTCTTCTGGGTTGAATAATATCTCATTTACCATTACTGCTAATGGTTTGAAGGATAAGAACTGGTCTCACTACTTTAGTTCAGTCTTTCCCGTCCTGTCGGTATGGGGTCACTTGTAGGACACTTATTAGTACAGAGCTACAAGTTTTTGTCATTCAACCCATAGCTAAAAAACAGGAATATAGTCGGTAGTTTCTGTGAGGACTCCTTAATTTTTAGCTTCTAACTGTCTTGTCTTTATTACAAAAAATTAAAAAATCTTTTGAATTCAACAGTGTGCTACAAAATGTACTGATTTTCCATAGATTTTAGAGTGGAAACATTGTAAAATGGATAGGTGTAGTTAATTTTAGTATTGGATATTTTTCTGGTTTATCAGTAGCACTGGCTGGATTTTAATTTCTGTACTCACAAATAATCATCATATCAAAAGTGAAAGCTAGTTAAGGGTGTTTACTCTTAAAAAATGAATTAAGCACAGTACTGACATACTGTATAATGTTTGTCACAGCTCTTACTAGAATATTTATTAATTGAAGATTGAATACACTATTCCCATTCTTAATGGAAGTTGTTTGTTCCCAACTCCTAATGCATTACACTAAAACCACATTTTGCAACCTGTTCAATGTAATTGCTTTTTTAAGCTTTAGCTCAGGGGCTTTTAAGATGTTTGCACTTTCAAGCAGTAGTATAAAGGATTAGATGAAAATGGACATGACAATTACATGAACAAACATCATGCACTAAGCCTCTGTCTTCGCTGATCTTTGCTATGTTCTCAGTTGACAAAAGATTCTGGACTTTTTTTTCTGCAGGCAAATGATGTGTCCCTGAAGATGTTTTTGCTCTGACAGCAGAAGGTATTTCTTGCTAAGTGAAAAGCTGGTTCTTTTCTGATATTCATTTCTTCAGATGAATTTTTGGTGCTATATGTTCCATGTTGTTATTAATACATTTTGTATTAGCATTTCAAATATGACTGGTTTCAATGAGTGACTGAATGGACTAATAGTAGAAATCTTTATTGAAAACATGAATTTGAAACTGTCCTCTGTTTCATCTCCTCAGGGAAATATAACCAATTAGATCAAATAGGAATTTGGGAATTCCATACTAACTTTCCCTGCAGCCTTTCTTGTGTTGGTAGGTAAATATGATGTTGCCTAGAATAGGGTAAATAGGGTAAAATAAAAGGTAAAGCTGAACTAGCTCAAGTCCAGAAGCAGGGCCTGCTATCTCCAGCAGCTTAAACAACTGCTAAAATTTGCTGTGGGAAGGGATAGATCTCTAACTTTAAACAAACTTGATTAGATATGAGTTGCCTTTAAATGTATTGATACGCATGAAGCACACCAAGAAATATGTCAGGAAAATCATGTTGTTTTAGAGGTTCTACCACTGATGACACAGCAACACATAAACGTTAATGTGTATTTGAACTGTACCAGTACTGAGAAGAAAGGGAACAACTTGTCTACACAAAGACATCTAATGGTGTTTGAAAAACTGCCTTGCAGCTGCTGGTTCAGAAAGATGCACATCTTCTGCAATCCTATGATATCTCTACCAGCCTAGATGATGCAAGGCCTCTTAGGGATTATTAAGGCCATCTCTAAAAACACTAAATGCACTTAGGCAACTAAATAAAACTTAAACCAGGCACAAAATCCATCCAGTATCCATTTGCTAACCTGCTCCTTTCATGGAGAAATTAATTTTGTGAACTAATGCTACTCTAGATGAGTAGCAAGAGAGAAAGAAGAAAAGTCAAGTCGATGGGCTTCCTCTAGGTCCGTGATGAAGGTGGTGGCAGTAGACGTTACTCATTGAAGAGCCAATCCTAAACTTATTTTGATAGATCTCAAATACTGTGATTTGTAATACTACAGTCATACCGGAACAGTAGTCACAGGCACAAATCTGAAACATTTTCCCTACATCTTGCTAAGCTGGGAAATGGTCTTGTTATACTGCAAGGTCTAGTATAAACATTTTAAAATTGCAGTAAAATTATCCAAAATGAAGACTTAAGCAGTGAAAAGTATAAACACATATTTGAAAACTGTTGTTATATACAGATATATATGTATTATGTATTATATATAATATACATAATATCAAGTCATGCAATTTATGTATTTTATATATTCAGTTTTCTGAAACGGTAGTCAGTTTCACAGTGTTCATAAAAATAAGGAAAACTATATTGCAAAAGAGGGAACTAATAAAGACTGACTAGAAACATCAAATTTTCAGTATTTTATCCCTTCAGTCCTACTAGGAGTCAGGTAGCTAAGCTCTCATTCAATTTAAATCTATAAAAGAAGATAGAAGAACTAAAAAGAAGGTTGTGAAAGATCCCACATATTGTAGCACACAATGTTTGTAGTTGGATAGTACAATGAAGAAATCTTCTTTAACTCATCCTGTTATGTCAATAACCTAGCTTTCATAGGTTAATATATATTTACATTTTGGAAATCTATAAACCGAGAAAGAAATTAGTGACTAAAAGATTAGGCAATGTAAAGACTGGTTATTTTTTAAAACAAAGGAATAAATTCAGATTCCCCAGAAATGCTTTTGAAGACTATTATTTTGTCATTAAAAACAGTTAAAGAAGAAATAGTGAATACATACTTTTCCTCAGTTCTGTGTATTCAATATATTTATATTTTAACGCACCTTCAGTTTCTTCATATGGTTATAAAGCATTTGATCAATATCTGTTCACACTGGCTCACAGTTTCTGACAAGAAATGCCTTGAGGAGATGAGGGGATTTTTTTTTTTCTTGGAAAGAAAGAGATGGGATTAAATTTGCTCCCAGGGTCATGTTTTGTAGGGGCTTGCAAACTGGGACCTTTCCAAACTGTGGAGAAGGCTGCAGCTAGAGCGAGCTGTTTGTTGTTGGCTTTGCTGTGTCAAAAGCCCAGTATGAAGTTGCTGAGAAAGTAAAAGCCTCTGCAAGCTGGAGCACTAGGAGCAGAGGAGCAGGTGCCTGTGAGCTGGGTTTACGTGCAATTTGGAGAGAGGGAGGAAGGTGACAATCTGTTGATTCCTGCATAGAGACATCTGTCTGGTCAGTTTAGAGGCAGGGTAGTGCTTCCTGGGTAAGATAGTTGACGAGCTGAAGGGACAAAAGAAAGTGCTTGGGAAAATGAACATGCAGCACCCAATTCTATGCTGTAGAGTGTGACTGAGCCTGCTGAGGACTATAAGTGGTGAGACAGATCCTGAAGTCATAAGGGTTATTATGTGCAGTTGAAGAAACCAAACTGTCTCAGAGATGCCATGTTTTACTGTTGTGTAAATTGGCATTAGAATCTAGAAGGATTTGGGGGACGAGGGGGGGGAAGAGTTCTGGCACCATTGTTATAATGCCAGTAATAACATAGGACAGGGCATATTGGTAAAAAAATGCGTGACAGCCCACACCTTGCTGTGATTATATTGACTTTCAAAGAAAATTAAAGCCTGAATCACAGTCTCATAATACTCTTGTTCTACTAGCTGTTAATGACCGTATTTGATATCATCTGTCTGTTCTTTTTGGAAAAGGAAAAAGGCTATGTAGAAAAGAGATTCTTATAAGTTCTTTTGATAAGCTGTATAATTTTACTGTTTAATTTTAAAGTATTTTAAAATGTTTTCAACTTTTTTGGATGTGATTTAGAACATATATTTGCAGTTTGGGTATGACATATAAAAAAATTGAGTGCACAGCTCTTTCATGCTGAGTAATTACTTTGGCTATTGTAATTAAAAATGCACACCCAGAGTGCATGAAGTACGAAGTATTAAGAACAGGATGAAGACACAAGAGCAGAACTGAATTTTTAAATTATGCCAAAATAACTTGAACTTATTCAAGGAAAGAATTTCAAGGTTAATGCTTCATGTAAAGTGTTTGTACTGGAGAACTCTTCCAGTACATATTTATTATTTAACCATTTGGGTTTTAGACAGCATTAGAACAGGTGATGAATTAGATTATAAAGCAAAATTATCTGCCATAGCAAGGGCTTGCACTGATGATGTAGGAGGCCCCTTCAAGTCTTCTGTTCCTAATAATTGCAATATGTGATTGTGGGGAAAAGGAAAATATGGTGTCTTTAAATTGAGCTGTTCAACTTTCTGTGTTGTACAAACTGTTTTGCAAAGTCTTTAAGAATGTTTCTTGAAATGGACCAGAGAGAATGAGAAAATTATTTGCCATAGTAGGTCTGGAAGAGCTGATTATAACACCTATCCTGGTGAATATTTTTCTATTTTAGATAAAACAGGTAAATTACTCCTAGGCTTAGAGTACTAAGGCAACAGCAGGCTTGGATTCAGGCTTTTCTTTAAATGAGGTAAAAAATACTTGAAGCTAGGTTTTCCTTAATATAAGGAAGGATATAAAAAATCTGTTGCCCAGCACACAACTGTCAGACTACTGCTGCTGCCTGTTCCCTAGACCCATGAAACAATCTCCGATTGATGTGTTCTATGTCATTTGCAGAATTTGGTATACCTGAAGTAGGTATAGATGTATACCTGATTGGTATTTCTCCCAGGAGTAGGAAGTCAAAGCAGAAGATACTGTGTGTATCTGGTGGTAGCTAAGGAGTTTGTGGATGTGCAGCTTGAATGAGTGGATACAGGCACTCAGCTTTCAGCCCTAGGCCTGAGGTACTGGGGTATTTTCCATGTTTTGTGTGACAGCTGGGACTATAAACTGTTGGTTGTTTTTCAAGAAGAATCTTGGAGATTTTATTCAACATTTAACATTTTATTGTTGCTACTGTTCATTAAAGAAAACATTTCTTTGTGGATTTATGTATTGTCAAAAAGTACCAAAGTATTTAAGCATGTAGTCTTAGTCTTTTGTTAAATTGAATGACAAAAACCTGCTAAAATGTTGGAAGTGAAGCTGATCGGTGTTTGCTTTTTAAAAATCTGCATGCAGTTCTCTTAAATTAACTTTATTTATAGCTATGGAACTGCATTTTCAGGCACCACAAAAATAGGATCAGAAAAGAGCAGTCTGCTTTGAAATAAGAAAATCTGGTTTTAGTCTCTACCTGCAGCTTTTCTATATTAACTCAGACTGCCTTTCTTCTGCATGTATAATAGTCTGGAAACACTGTTATTGCATGTTGGGAAACCTGAGAGATTACCTCTTGTCTGTTGACAATAAGTAATAAAAGTTATGTCTAGAAACCCCATAGGTCTGAAATTAGTCATAATTTACCCTTATAGATGGGTATTAAGATCTGGATGATTTGTTTTATCAGTAGTGAAAGTTAAATGGTACCAGCAGTCTTTATTTCTGGCTTAGTTATTTATTCTGCATATGGCGTAAAGATACCATTGAATTTCAGCTCCAGGTTCCAGAAAATGTTACAGAACTTGGCTGGTCTCAGCCACCAAGCCTTGCTATAAAACCTATTCCAATTCCTCTTCTTTCCAAAAATCTTGAAATAAGTTATGGGTCACAAGCACAAAAATCAATCCAGATTACAAATCAGGACAACTGAAATAGGAATGTTAGTATTTAATTGCAGAATCCTTCCAGTATATTGTGTTTCTAGATTCTGCCTTAAAGGTATCTGTGTTTGCAAAAGGACCACACCTTTATTGTTTGTGCCCATTACATGGCTGCTGTCAGTGAAAACTGTCAGTTTGAACTTCTGCTTTACTGTAGATACTTGTTATTATATTTTCAGACCTATGACTTGTTCATTGTCGGAATATAGTCCTTTTGAGTTCTTTCATCACTTTTAAATTTCCATTAATACTGCAAATGCACATTGAACAACTGAGTCGGATCCTCTGTGACAGTACTTTCATCTAAAGGTATTGAAAATGACTGAAACTTTTCAAGCAGCTTTTCATCATTACAGTATCACTTATTCTAGACTAACTTCACAGCCAATCTAAAGATGTTGACTGCATGAAATATTTTCTTTTTTTCATAAAGGAAGTTTCAGTTCTTTATAAATGATTGAAAGGCTATCTAGAAATGGCAGTTTTTCAGACCTGAAAACAAGACCTTGCTGTTTTTGTAATATTTTCTCAGACAAATGCATTCTGTTGTTAGGTAAGGTTGCACTATATCTCAAGCTTTCAAGCAGAATTTGGCCTCAGGATGCTATCTAAAATAAACCTGAAACTTGGTCTTCAGTTGGTTTGTTTCTCTATTGGTGACAAGCAAGAAAGATTAACCTAATGTTTAATAAAACAAGACTATTTGTTCATATTTTACTGATGAGTCTATTCATAGTTTATATTTCTGTTTTTCTGTACATCCGTGTTGAATATACTGGCTTTCAAACATATGAAATATGTGGGAACCATCCCTATAACCAACCCCTTTTTTTCAATTAACATAATCACACTCTGATAACCAAGGAACAAACACTACTGCTCCCTAATAACTCACTGCAGCGTTGCTTCTGAAAACAGTTTTAAAACCACTGGCTTGAAGGGCCAAGGAAAGAAGCCTGCCACCAGCTTCTGCGGAGGTCATCAACTGCAGCAAAGGCAAAGCTTCTGACTATTTTTAAAATTCAATTTAATCAGCCATTTTTGCTAGTTCAAACCTAAACCGAACATAAGTCAAAACTATTTTCTTCAGTGCAAAACTCATTTGCTGCCCAGGCTCCTGGAATTTAATTATGGAATGATCCAACCCAAACCTTTTCTTTTCTGAATTATTTATAAATCATGAAAGGAATCAAAAAGGAAAAAAAAAAATGACGTTTCCTTTACTTTTCCAGAGTCATAAAAGAAGCCCAAAAGGCTGGAGTTATTTCCTGAGAAAAAAATCCAACATAGATGCCAGAAAAGAATACAGGAATAGTCTTAGCTTATAACACAGGAAGAGAAGGTTAGGAAGAGGTATAGAATAGTACAATCATCCTTGTAAGCTTCCCAGAAGCCAGGAGATAACCACAGTGAGATTATTTCTCCCCATTTGTGACTTGTGTAAGGGTGATTTTCGGTGTTCGTAGGGAACCAGATTTCCCCAGATCTGGAGATTCACCTGTTGGTATCTGATAACCATTATGTGCAGTATCACCTGTACTAGTCCTTTCTATGCATAGCGTCACCCAACCTATCCATCTGCTGCACCATCTGTTACAGTGTATGAGTAAATCAGGTACTTGACCCTCATGTTTTAGTGCACAGCTCCAATTGTGTCATTTGTAATGGGCACCTGGAAACACCTCTTCTCCTCAACACCCTTTAATGATATGAAAAATGCGCTATTGATCAGCTTTTGCAAGGAGTTGGCACCATGCCACACCTTCTAAGTTGGTGAGATGGATGACATTACCTTTGCCTGACATTTCCTTGTCTCTTTCTGCTTCATCATGCTGTTGCGCTGTTATAATACCAGCCAGCATTTTACCTGATATCTTCTACCACACAGTATCGGAATTCCAAGACTCCCTTCTAAAAAGTTGTCCTAGACTAAAGTTTCAGAGCACAACTGCACAAAACAATATTTTCCACTGCTACTCCTAAAGTCAACTGATACAGGTCTTTTTTTTTCTTTTTCTTTAATTTGAAACAAAGGGATGCTATTTGTTTGCTAGTTCACACTCTGTATGCATCACAACGTACTTTTTCAAGCACACTTTGGTTGCATTCTATAGAATTTCTGTACAATATGGAAAATAGGAAATATGGAAATCTGTGGAGGGTGAAATGATACTGTCTGCTTAGAATGCATGTTCAGCACGGAGGTTTGTTTGAATAAGTCTGGTCATGTAACAAACTGGACAGTTGTAGACCTGCTAGGATTTTAAAAACCTCTGTCTACTCCTGACTCTGTGACCCAGGCTCAGGGTGGCAGAGGCAAGTTTATGATAAAATAAAGGATGTTAAATAATTTGCCTTCCAAACTTATACAAGAACAGTCTCCTGACTTCTCTGTGCCTTGATATAAGGAAGTTTATGGTCAAATAGGGGAAAGAAATTGAATGTTTGTTGTTGGTTTTTTTTGTAATTTTGAAACTGTATAGTGGCCTTTATTGCATGTTCACTCACCTGAGTTAAAAATTGTGCAATGTGGATATTCCTGCCTGTCACTTCAGTATTAACACACTGCTATATTCATTACACAGAACTTTTTAGCATATTTTCACTAAAGGCAGGCATATATCTCCTTGTATTTGAGACAATCAACTAAATGATTCATTTAGACAAAATTGGTGAAAATCTTCAGCATTAAGCTTTGCAAGGTATACAAGTGAACACTTTTCTTAAAGACAATGTAGAGTAGATAGAATAGAACATAAACAGAAATGCTCACTTGAAGAAAGTTGAAGCTAATGAAATTAAAGATCTGAGACTTGTGAAAAGAAAGTAGTTACAATGGGTCAAAAATGGGTTAATGTGGGCTAAAAGAGCATTTCATTTGTAAATGTAAGATGATCTTATTAGTGCTGGAAGTACAGGAAGATCTCTCACCTACTTCCTAGCAACATCCAGGATAACACAGTTCTTTTCAGACTGAGTCAAGAAATACCCATCAGCAAAAATGTGGCAGAAACAAATAACGGACAAATGGTTTTTAATGTGTTAATTGTCTGCACTGTTCTCATTTGCCATTATGTCTCTCAGTGAGTGTCCCTTTCAATGCACTTTTAGCATGTGCATTATGCTAGGCATATTAATATGTACCTAGTAAATACTGCTGTAAATCTGCTTTAAGATCAAGGTGTTGTTCCTGAGCTTTAAAACCCAGAAAACCTTGAGGAAGTTGGTCAATCATATTTACTGAATTAAAAAGAGGCTTTTTGGTATAATCTACTAGCCGCTCCCCACCCCCCACCCTAACTATTCTGTAGCTTCTGATTCATGCATTCAGTATTTTGCCTCTGAACATCTGTATCTGAAAATGTTGGCATTGATATTGTGCTCATCCTGTAAGACCATAATGTATTCTTTTTATTTTATTGGTAACTGCCAACAATGTATATGACCCTGCTCTTAACAATCAGGAAATCTCTTTGCATTAGGAGATACCGTGCAAATACAAGCTGATCACAGCTTGAGCTACAAAACACCTCTGTAAAAAACTTTTGAGGATGTTGTGATAAACCCTGAAATTTAAGTTCCGGTGGACCAATAACCAAATTATTTGGTTTCCTGTAGGATATGGTTTCCATATTGCCAATATATATTTAACTTAACATTACCAAACAATCTGACTGGTTTATCATTTTTAAGGTTAAGTCTTCTTACATATGTCACTATTTGCCTTAAATAAAAGACTTCAGATGTTAATTTGTTAATTATGTGATGTCAATTTCATGTAATGAAAGAGTAATTTTATTCTGAGCTTCCATATTTTTTTAATCTCATATTTTTTAAGATTTCTAAATCCTTATGTGAGAAAAAGAGTAGTAGCAATGTGAAGAATGAGACTAGATCTATGTTTTCCTTTTTATGTGCGAAGCAAGAAGAGTTTTACTTGGCTACAGGACAAGTGTGAAATCCTCACTTTGTGAATATTGTCAAAACATATACAGATCTGGTACTACCATTTGGCTCAATAGGCTGCATCCTAAATGGTATCAATGATGAAATTTTAAGGGAGTTTTCAGTTTTGTGATTTACTTTTTTCTGCCTCCTTAGAGCATACATGACACAAATTAAGTTCCTCATATGATCACTTAAAATTACCTAGGTTCAACTGGAATCTCAGCTTTCTAGCAAGAGGTGGCATGTCTTTTCCTTGCTATGAACCATCCAGTTTGTCTTTTGAGACAAAGAAAGGTAATATGAAATAACTGTAACGCATACTCCAACTGTAATGCATACTCCAAAGAAGTTGAATGAAATGTAAAAAACAAGAAAAAAAAAAAAGAAAAAAGAAAAAGAACAAACCAATTTACAGAAGTAACAAGCTGCAAGCCAAATTCAGCTACTTTTTTTCTGGTTTGGCTGTCTCTCCCGATCTGCTAGACCCTGTGCGGATGAGTTTAAGAGTATCTGCTGGCCTGAAAGCTGATTCCTGCTGCACACTGTACATCCCCATTTGCCCACCGACAAACTCCTCTTCCTTATGGAGAACTATAACGTCTGGTAATGTAAAGTGGGCAAAGGGCTATTTTGCAGCCAATCCTGTTTTTTTTAACCCTTTGTTTTTCTGTAACTGCTTACTGTGTTATATGTAACCGAGGCAGCAGAGGGAGCTCAAAGATTTTGGTCGTCAATGAGAGAACTAGAAAACTAGAGACGGGAGAAAGGGACCTACTGCCAGAAGCAGTTACAACGACAGTGAAGGATGTGGCTTGATGTACTCGGACTTCTTTAAAGCTAATAGATTATATGCATAACCCATTATTTAGCTGGTAGTTTTAAATACCAGCGACACTTCAAGGTACCACTTAGTGGCCAGTTTTGTTTTGCATGTGTTGATTACTTAAGCTTTTTTGTTTACAGTTTGGAAAAAGGTATCTATCAAGAAAGCAAAAGTATTCTAGTATATTCTAACTAATATATTGTTCGAATGAGCCCTTCTATGCATAAAGATTTAGAATAAATATTAAGACTTAAGTACCTGAATTTTAAGGACTGCAGTAAATAAAATTGGTAAAATAGTGATAATTGTTAAGATACTGAACTGCAGTGAAATAACTTGTTCAGCAATGCAGAAATTCAGTTTGTAAAATAATGAAATATGGGTTTGATTGTAATTTTAAGATATTAATCTTCAGTGTTGGGGAGAGGTAAAGCTAATAAAATATGAAGTTGAAAGTCCTACCTATAGAAAAGCATTTACTTTTCTGCAAAGGAAGATTTGAGTGTCTGAGAGGTCAACAACTGCGGACCATAAACAAAAGTCAGTTGTGGACTGTATCAGTGAATTATAAACAGAATACCAGCATCATGAAGGCAGCAGTTGTCCTAAGTTTGAGGTTGTGTTTAATTGTCTAGTTTTTGAATGCATATCATCTACAGAATGAACCCCCCTGTGGTTCTGACAAGGTTTGGTGTTTTCTATAATGTACTGTCTGGAACCATTTGTTACAAACCAGATTGTAGTCTATCTTGACTGCTTTAATTTGCTTGCAAGGCAACAGGGAAAAGAATGTAATTTAATTATAAAATAGAAGTATTGTACTAACACTTACACTGAAAAGAAATGTTTATAATTCTCTTTTTTTTTGGAGAGAAAATACATTTGCGATGTGAACTCAGGCATCCTCTTTCCATTTAAAAGTAGCTGTGGAGCACTATTCTAATCCTGTGGGTATTGCTTAGTCCTCTGATCAAACCTGAATAAATCTCCTTGGATGCCATGTCAATCTGTTTGGGATTTGCAATCTGGCAAGGCACCCAAATACAAATTAAAGTAATTTTCTACCTGAAAAAATTCATCTGTGTCTCTCAGTAACATCCACCGCTATGTTCCAAGGCAGGTAAATATCAGGCAGCTGTGAATATCACTTTGCATTTATGAATTTATGTTATTGATTTTCTAACTCTAGGTCCATGGCTACATTCAAAGGTCTCATTTGTGCTCTTATTGCTAATTCAGAGGGATGGCTTTTGCTTAGTGGGTTTTTTTTGGTTGGTTGGTTGGTTTTTTTGCTATACCAATTATTTTTATTCTGTGTTCTGTCATTCCAAGTACATATCCTGATCCTTGAAATTGTTGGGATTTCAAAGCATTTACTACATATGGATTTTACAAACTCTCAAACTTCTTTCTTCATCTCTGTATTTTAATACTTGGTCCCCAAATTAATACGTAATTGTTTTAAAAGGTGTTTATTTGCCTTTCTTAAAAATTTGTGAGCCACTTGTATGGAGAAGGAATGCTTATATCTCCTCTTTCACCAAATTTTAATGAGTAAATCTGTGCTCCAAGTTATTAGCATGTATGTTTCAACTGTTAAATAAGATTAAACAATCTGGGGGTTTTTTTGGTTCGCAGTTCAGTATCTAGTTTTACTATTTTTAGATTTTGACCTCTCTTTCTCCTTCTTTTCTTAAAATTTCTGGTGCTTTTGCACTCTACCTTCTGCCTTTCCTTAATAGACAAATTACAAGCATATGTACAAAAAGCAGGAAATCCACTTATATTTACCCCATTCTTAGATTTCATAATGAAATTTTATATAACAGATCACTGTTTCAGTTATTCTATAACCTCTGTGCAATGGATCTATGGAAGAAGGACTTTTAAAATAAAGTATACATCCCTATATGCACTGTATATAATGAAATTATAACATCTTAATAACAAAGCAACTTAATGACATTTTTGAGGTTAGAAAGGTGGAACACTATGGGAAATGATACCTGTCAAATTGAAAAAAAAGAGTTCATTACAACTGTCAAAGAATTTATGGAGAAATAAAAAAAAAAAAAAAAGCAACCCTTGACTTTACTTTTACTTGTGTGTTTGATGGTATAATGATGGTTTTTCTGTTAGAAAAAATCAATTACCAAATTAAATGTTCTCACTTTCTGTTCTTAGAAGTGGATTTCCTTCTTCATTTAGTTCCAGGTGAAAAGAAGCCCTAGTTAGCTTTTGAGCTCATTGAACATATTTAACTTGAACTTTAAACACTGCTTGAGGTAAAATATCTTACCATGGTTGTCTCTGCAATGGATCCAAAGCTGTTTATAAATATGTTGCATGTGACATTTACTGGAGGGCCTGCAAAAGAAAATAAACACCAGTCCCTGTTCCAGAATCATTGCTTATTGAATGACTGTAAACTATAAACCATTATGAAACAATGTTTATTGACTTAGGAGGAAATAATGCTACATTCACAACTCATTTAATGCACAATTAAATGAATGATTTCTAATAACTTTCCTTTCGATTTTTCTCAAATGTACACTACTTGACTGGCCACTTCTAGCATTAAAAATAAGACAGAAGGTTCATTATAAACTTGCACAGATGATTCTGTGCAAAAGAATCAGCATCCTATTTGAAATATATAATAAAAAATATTTTTATGAGTGTTTCTGTGAGCATTGTATGTCACTTCTTACAACAATTAGGGTAAAAAGTGACCTTCTTCACTCAAGACAGCTGCTACCTTTAATGTCATAACTGGTAACAGAAATACCTTATTGCTGCTCTTATCTCTACTGCTTACAGGAACAAATGTGGATAAGAAAGAATGACATAGATTCTATTCTCATTTCTCTTAAATCCATAAAATGGTTAAGAATCCATTTAAATGGAATTTTCTGTTACTATGGGTCTTCAGTTAAACATTGCTCTGCCTTATCTTGCATTTGTGAAGTATCAGTAGTGGCAGAGCAGTCATAATGATAACTGAACAATGAATTGTCTCTTTATGGAAAAGGTTTTAAATTATTTCTCTGAAAGTCTCTGTAAAAATGGCATTGTGGTAGAGTGTGTTGATTTCTCCATTATTTCTTATCAATTTCCGTCTGTGTACAGCAGAAACAAGGTTTTTCCATCACAAGTTTTTTTGTCACCCTGCTGCACCTTAATATTCTTATATTGATAATCCAGTTCAGCACCAGAGAACCCCTTAGGGTTTTTTTCCTCAGTTGTAAAGTCTCTAATAATGAAAGATGTATATCTGGAATTTGAGGACTGGTCTTACAAACCTTTATGTAATATATCTTTTTTAGGGTTGCTGAAGTAAGAAGCTCCTCTGCCACTGCTGGTGGTTTGCAACTAGCAAAACTTAATGTGACCAATGAACTTGATATTAAATACTTGAAGAATCAGAACATCCATTAAAATTTCTGCCAACAGGACACAACTTGGAACAACCAGCTTGCTTTCCTCACAGGAATAATGATTTGGAGGTACTGTATAGAAATTGCAACATCACTACTTCAGCCATTGTAATACACAAGACTACACCTATGGAGCAGAATTCTCAGGTAAGGAGGCATCACTCTGCAGTCACTTTGATGCTATTTTCGCTTCGCTACTTGGTTAATTAAGAGCTGTTGAGCATATCCAGTACTACTTAGAATTCAGTAAAAGTTTGACATTGACAACTCCTGAAAAGGATCAAGGGAAAAAGAAAAAGCAAGGGAGACAAACAAAGGCAGAGCCACTAAAAACCATCAGGGAGAAAACTGTACTTACTAGCTATGTTAGATAATTTGTTTGCAAGGCAGCTATCCTTTTAAATGCTTTCATCTTGTAGCACTTGTCAACATTTAAAATTTGGTATGATACTATCTTGTTTAAAATAGTACTATGCTATAAAGAGTAAGTTTGCTATATCAGCAAGCATGGTTGCTTTTATAAAGAAAAAGCCCTAAATCGCTACAACACTGATGCTTAATTTCAAAAGCATCATTACAAAAATACAGTTAGCAGCTAGTTAAATAGACCATAAAAGGATAAGCTAAAAGCAGCTTGCAAATGTTTTAGAGATCAAAGATACTGTGCTGAAAGTAAAAATTAACTTCCCAAAACATGGTTAAAAAGAATAAATGATGCTGTTAAAACTGGAAGTCATATTCAAACATAGGATCTCAGGCAAGTTGAACATAGATTAAAGACAAGGAGGAAAAAAAATGGGGCTGAAACTCAATAGAGGTGGAAAAGCTAACGATGATAACTATCTGCAAGGCATTAAAAATAGAATCCTGCCAAGACCTGGAAGGTGAAGTCAGGAGTAGATGATTAAGATATAAAAGTATCTATGAAAGTGAAGAAGGTCAGAGCATAAAAACTAAATGTAGTCTTCTTAGCAGCATTTGTCTCCAATTGCTAGCTGTGTCAAATACTGGAGCCATTCTGATGGAAGATTTGTATGAGGACTGTAGAAGACATTTCAGACTAAGTGAACAGGAACAAACTGACAGGCTGAGGTGATATCAAGCCAGACAGTATAAAAATCTTTGCAAAATTGTGGAAATACAAATCACTGTAAGTCAGCTATTGCTGGTGTCAGTTTTGTTATCAGTGGAAATGTGTACCATGTTCAGCAAGTATAACTTGAATTAAAAAAGAAAAAGACTTCAGGTATGATGGTGGATGACATTGACAATGAACGTTATGCCTGTGAACCTTACCTCTGTACTGGTTAGACTGGTTAAAATGATGAGAACTGTTTTGGTTAAGACATGTGGATTAATATTATTTTTGTTATTTTTGCTGGAATAACATCTCTCAGATCTACTGAAGCTCACTGAAAGAGCTGATGACCGTGTGGACAAAGGCGATAAAATAAATATCATTTTTAATCCTAACATAATTAATTTAATTAAAATAGTTTATTTGGAGTTCCAAAAACTTTCCAACATGATCTTTTGTTGAAAGCTTTTTAAGGATATTGGTCTTGATGTGAGAGAAAGTCCTTTTATATGCCTTTTGCTTTAAAGTTTTTTAATGTTAGGAATAAACAGCTATTTTTCAAAGTGCAAGGTAACTGCTGGTGAATTCCCCACCGGATCTGCACTGAATCTTTGTGTTTCGGTATTTATGAACTAGAAAAGAAGACATGGCAATAGAATTCCACTTCTGCTGTAAGATTATTTAGGGTGATTGTATATAAAGCTGACTACAAGGAGGTGCGGAAAAATCACAAAATACTGAGTTATCAAGCAATGAAATATTTGATTAAATTCCCAAATGCCAAATAATGCTTACTATACATTCCTACTGATGGGATCAAAATTAACGATTTCCATGCAGGAAAGTAGGGCAACATACATTATGGATGGTTCTCTGGAAGTATGCTCTGTAATCAATAAAGTTAGGAGAATGCAAAGAAATACATTAAAAAAAATTAACTCCCATATAAGCAGATCATCAACTTCCTTCTTGAATACTTCAAAATTTCTTCTCTGTCTGCCTCAGAAGGGTATATTAGGGAGAAAAGAGATGTCAAGATGTCAAACAAGGATCACAAATTCTATGAAATGCTTCACACAAAACCAGCTTAAGTAGAACAGGACTCTCCACACTGGAAAAGGTGTATTGTACAGAGTGATACATAAATATAAAATTTGTGAACATCAAAAGAAAGTAATTGTTTTCCTCCATGTCTCAGAATAACACATTTATCTAAACTAATATTTTCAGTTAAGTCGTGCCTTAAGAAGTTCCTAAACTAACAATTGAATACTGTTTGGCAGTACCAGGGCAAAGAATGCTTTGTTCTTTCCTATGTAAAGCCCCAAATTTCCACCTTAATGGATTTTTATCAGTGGTGCAACCTGTGCTGTATAGATTTAAAAATATAACATCTCTTCTGTATCAGGTTAATTCTGAGTATCTTGAGGCCATGACAATTTTTGCACATGGATTACATAATTGCATCAAAATTTGAAAGACAGTGACGTATTTCCCATATTTGCAGGAACAGATATATATTGGGACATGGAACAGCTTAGTAATGGAAGCATCTTGCTATGGGTTTGATGTACTGAAAATAAAAATATTTTGCAACTGGAACAAAGATTTTACAAGAGTTCTTAAATTTTCTATTTTATTACATAGATAAATAAATACTACTACTTCTATATTATTTCTGTTGAACAAAACCAGATATACAGAATTCCTTATCCAAAAGCAGAGCACCCAGACAAAATATGTAATTACGTGTTATTGACCAAGATTAATTATGACAAATTGGTAGTCTAAAATCATGTCTACATAGGGATTTTACTGGAAAGACAAATGATTTAAAATTATCTGAGTTCTCGTACTAGTACTCATTCTGTTTCTTTAGAACTGTTGCTAGATTAAATACTCAAAAAGGCATTAAGCTCCAGCACTTGTTCTGGGACTAATAAAACTAACCAGAAAGTGGCAAAGTCACTTAAGGTGATACTTATTCTTAGTGATAGGTCTGAATCATTCTGGGCAGATTTGTTCAAACTGCATAGCTGTCTAGAAGATTTAGAATGTGCACTTTTTGAAAAAGAACAATGTCAAATTAGTTTTGTCTCTTTAAATTTCAATAGTTACAAAACAAGGCTCTAAGTCTTTTGAATTATACTTTCAGGAGGCACAGTCTTCAATTTGCTAATCTCTAAACCATCTGCCTATTCTTCGCTGTAGCCCCATTAGAAGACTGATTACGTGGCGTCCATGACAAATGCCAAAATCCAATCTCCAAATCAACAGCTAAACTGTAAACTCCTCATTTTTAAACACGTGTTTGTAGGTCTTCAGGAGACTCAAAGAAAAAACAAGAAAAACTGCAGTGCCTGGGCTTTGCCTGAGGTCTTCTGTCCAGCACAGCTTTACCTTAGGTTGAACCTGCAGATTGCGTGCTAAAAAGTATACTGTGGCAACAAGTCAGAGTAACTTTAATAAGGAGCAAAAACAATGTAAGAGCTACCATTCATATAAGAAAGTAATTTTAGAAATACAATGTTTTGCATTACTTTGCTAATATTGTTTGATACGTTAATCCTCCAGGAAGCCTGGCAATGGAATATGCTTCAAAGTCATTCTGGCAAGGAAAGCCCAAGGGACTTATTCTGTATGGTCATCAGGGATATTGAACACTGTTGTGAATCTTTTAGTGATGTGTTTGAATTTCCAGAGCACATTTCTCATTTTCTAAGAAATATCAGCACTGCTAACTTATTAAGAGCAAGGCATCTCCAGCTGCAGTGAAACATGGGTAACAAGTTTATATATATATACCAAATGTTTATGGCTTACTGATGAGGCAGTAATTTGACCAACTACTTATTTGGTCCTTATGAATCAGCCTGGGCAAATTCAGGCAAAACCAGTAAATAGCAATGGCTTTAGAGTCACAACCCCTTACATTTCTGGGTATTGAAGGTGTCAGAAAGGTGCTGAATAAGAGTTAAGATGGAAAGGTAGTTACAGATGACTTAGAGGAGGAAGGCCTGTCTGCTTGAAGAAATTTTTTTGTAGTAAATATGGAGTAAACCCCACCTCATAGTGAATGTTAGAGCTAAGAGAATCTCTCGGACTCAAGAAGATAGGCAGTAAGAAAAAGTAAGAATAACATAATTTTTAATCACAATAGTTTTACTCTTTCAAAATATTTATATTCTGGAGAATTTAAAGACTGATAACTTGATTTAAAGATTCAGAAATAAAGTTAAATATAGTTCCACTACATTATCGGAACTCTTGACATTCTGAAAAAAAAGTTAAATTTGCCTAAACTTCCTGGACTGCAACAATTAGAATGGGTAGTTTTTGTCTATATAATAGTTTGTATGCTTGTATAATAATATAGTTTCTATAATCCCTCATTCAGTACTGTAGTATGCCTGGGTCTGGATAATATGGTTTGTGCTAAGACCCTTAGAAGATGTAATCATTTTATTTGCAGACTATGGACCTCCAATCTTTTTTTAATTTCCTTTGTCTTGTTTGAATCTCCTTTGTTACAAGTGCATCAAAGGCACATGGCAAGATGCAATTCCAGGTATTGAGAACCTGCAGTTTCAGTAGAGAACTAAGAGCAGGGAAAGGAACAAGAGGAAAGATGGTCCTTTTTGCCATTTCAAAGCACAACTCGGGCACAGGAGTGAGGAATCTAATTTGGTGATAAATTTGGTAACTAAGGCTCTCTTGAGCTTTACTCTGATTGTCATATCATGAACACACTCCTTTTACTTAGGATCAGGTAGGTATGAGGATTTGGCCTCTCACAGAACTTGCTTTCTGGAGTGCTTCAGGATATGTTAGTCCAAGGTGGGAATCTGAATCCATTAACAAGCATTTCAGGAAAGGAAAAAAAAAACCACCAAACCATATTAGACAATTCAAATCTAGTGATAAGCTGAAATTGCAGAAGGACTGCATCTGGGCAGCTGTGAAAGTGGCAGGAATAGAGCATATTACTACTGAAATGAACTGTCATAGCAAAGTAAGGCAAAAGGAGACCTTTTTTTTTTATCCCCCTCCCCGTGAGTGTACTTCTTTGTTTTTGTATTTGTTCCAGAAACTGCATATGTGTGAAAACACTTAAAACCTGAAAGTTTAGGTTTGAAATTACCTTTGAAATTTGGTCTGATCCTTGCATCATAGCCCGACATCCTGCCCATTAGCTTATCCAGGAAATCAGATGGTGACATTGGCATGCTACGAGATCTTGCACTGTCTGTTTCCTTTGTGGCTACCAAGCTAAAAACAAGGAAAAACAAACAAACAAAAAACGAGAATAAAAAACTTTGTAAGAGATTTTATTAGGGGAACTTTAATTTTACACAGTTAGTCAGTTAATTCTTGTATGAACAGAAGATATAGAAAGCTAAGATTGCCTTTCAAGCTAGTTTATGCTTCAAAAATAGTAGTAGCAAGGAAATGGAAACAGTAAGTCCTTTTTATATCTGTCATTTTATAAGCAAATTTTATTTTTCTAAGCTGCACAGTTATAAATTGCTATTACCTCTTCCTTATGACTTATGGAGATTAGTAACACTTCCAGTCAACAGTAACCAATCCATTATCACAGAGTTGAATGTCATCTACACAAATAGCTCTGCATGTGGAATGTCATAATTTGGACTCTGCTCTAAGATTGGTCTGTTTAACTGTGTAGTGTAATAGAAGCCTAGATCAGGAGGAAAAAAAAAAAAAGTAGTAAGGATCTTTCATAGAATAGCACTACTACCACCAATTTTTGTTCAGCCAATGTTTTATGTTGATATTTAAACATAACACAACATTTCAAACTGTCTTTTGGCAAATGGTATTCTTCAACATTGTCTTAAAGGTTCATTTCCTGCTAAAAAAAAAAAAAAAAGTGACTGCTGTGTTGGAAAAAAACCAACAACTTACTGAAGGAACTATTTTAGGGAAAAAATTTCATCTCGGGACCACACGGCAAATGTCACCTCCTATAGCCTCCTCTCCGTATGCATGCAGAACTCCCACTGACATTTCAAAGTGTGCTCTGCACAAGCTAAGAGAGAAAAGTATTGGCACTGTGATCAGACATGTGGACCCCAACAAAAGGTCTTTATTGTTGTGGAACACTTCCTTGAGTGCTGTCCAACCCACTGAAAAACAATACAGTCAGTAGATACATACATAAATAAAATTGTGAGTAATGTTGTGATACACAGTGCAAGTAAAATCTTTTGTGGCTTTTGGAGTCTGAAAAAAGATAAAGAGCTTTTCCTGGTTTTGCTGACTTCTAGTCAAAAATCTTTTGCAGAAGCATGTGAATCTCTTTTACTTACCCACTTCTTTGTCTCCTATTAATGTCAATTCACTCTTTTAGAAATGCTTAAATATACCTTTGTTTAGAAGTAAAATAATGTAAAACCCTTAGGAATTTTCTAACTAAAAAAACCACCAAAAAACCCCAAACCAAAAAAACCCCCAACCAACAAAAAGCTACGCTGAACTTTGCTTGTTAAAAATGAATGGGCTTCCAAAATGGAAGAATTCTATACAGGTATATGTGTATGCAGATGCCATGTTAAGTGCAGCCTGGGAATGTAATTTTTTTCCTCCCTAGGCTGTACTGCTCAGAACAAGTTAGTTTTGGCACTTCTTTAGTTGCAACAACTTTAGTTGCACTGTGTATCACAAATGGCAACTCCCATTTAGAATTTCTGGTAAAAAAATCTGTCTTCAAATTTGAAATTTGGATTTATTATCTTAAATCAAAAAATTATTTCTTATTAAGTCCTGAGTATTACAAATTTTGACACACAGAGAATATGAACATAGAAACCTCTAGAATGCTGTGGTTTACTCATATTTTCATTAAAACTGGAAATCAAGTCTTTTAATTGTAATATTAAATGAAATCAGAGAGTCAACAATTAATCCTTTTATTTGCTTATCTAGTGTTTATTCTATTCTATGTGTAAGTCGAGTTGCATATTTCTAGATTGTTCATAAATTCCTGAATTGTTGGATATTTCTAAATTGTTATGAACACTTTGTTATGTCTTTTAGTACTACCTTTCAGTAACAATGTTTCTTTACTCTCCTTCAGTAGTTAACCTAGTTCTTTATTTCTCCCTGAACCTGGAAAATGTATTTTCCTTTCGGAGAAAATAAGTACTGAACATATTCTTTTTCTAGTTCAATCTGAAATTATCCTATTGGCATCATTTTCATTACGAATCATTCTGAAAGTATCTGATTCATCACATTGCAACTTATTGTCATTCGTATTTCTGTAAAACACGTTATATATTTGCTTTCTAACCATGGTTAGAAAGCAAATAAAATACAAGAGTCCAATTACACTTTGCTGGATCTTTCTGCTTGCAATGCAGGAGAATCAAATTACTGTGTATATACATCTATATGTAGCAAACAGATGTATATGTGTATGTGTGTATATATATATCAAACACTTAGATTTCTTTCTATAAAGAAGTTATATTTCTATTGTACAGAGAATTCCATATAGAATTCCTACCCTACTGGATATATGTATCCCCTATTTTTGTTCTGGATAGAAATAAATTATCCAGAACATAAATATAGGAAGGCTTATTGTTAGCTTCAGTATTGATCCCTTTCTCTGAATGGAGAACTTGTTTGTTCTTTTTTCACTTTCTAAATCTCTCTGTTGCAGTTGTTACTTTTAAGGGTTGTCATGGAATAGAGTACTCTGAAACTAAGGTAATTAATACTGAATAGGAAAAATAGTAATTGCTGTGACTATGGATTTTCTCAAAGTGGCGTTTACCTTTTGTATGATAGCATCATTAATATTTGCTTTCATTAGTCAGTTAAAAGTCTCAGAATAATTTGAATAATTGTATTGCCCGCTTCTGAAAACAATACATTCAGCATAATTTATACATTTTGTATAAGCAAGTTTTATATTGGAAATCAGCTGTAATTTGTAACTAAATATTTTTTTCAAGGAATGTTTTCCCTTTTTCTTAGCTTGGTGTGTTACTAAGTAAAAGCTGGCTGAGCACTGCAGAGTTCTGCCCTTTCAAATTACCTTTAATCAAAAACATGTATTTCAAGAATAATGTTGGATGAGTAATATTTTCACCTATGTGACCTGACTTGTGGAGTTCTTTTCCAGCTGAAAAGGAGCAAGACTTCGTAATATAGTAAAACCTGAGTAAAGTATTGGATTTTAGGAAGGCCTACGTGGCAAAGAACGGGTTTTCTGTTTACAGATTAACATAAAAATTAATTCTGCATAGTAAGGATTTTTCAGTTTTATGGTACATTGCCTCTGAAAAATAAGTCTTTCTGGTTAAATGGTTAGAGAAAGTTACGCTTCTTTCATTAAGTAAGAATTTAGCTCCTTTTAGTATTAATGTACATAGCTTCCTCCTTGATACACAACTATTGCATAACTGCAGGAACAGCTTTGCGCACCTCTAGAGGGAATTTATTCTGACCTGTCACAGTTTTTTAAAGTATTTGTGCATACATTTTCTAACAGGCAGAATTATAAGAATTTAATCTCAGCAAAACTTTTATCCTGTGGTGCATTCAAAAGTGAGCTACAAGAGCTGTGATTAGCATGAAGTCATTATGCAACTTTAAATTACTGAGAAGGAAAGCTGTACATTTTGTTCACAGGTAGAGGCAGCAAAGACTTCCCATTGCTGAAGTATTTTACTGGAGAGAGATTAAAACCTCCCAGTCTTCTGGTCTATTCACATCTTAACAGGAAAAGTTACCAACAAGAATGCTAGCCCTGGTAGTGATTCTGTGTTGTTCCTGTGGGCTAACATTACTAACAGTTATAAGGATTTAAACTATGTTTCAGTTTCAGACTTAAAGCAGTACTTTATTTCAGTTTCCTGAATGTGTCCTGAACATCTTTACAATATAAATTAAGCCTTACTAAATAATTTATCTTTTTAAAATTAAAAATAAAATTTTAATAAATATATATAAATAAAAAATAAAATTAAAAATATTTTGTTTTGAAATTAAAATAAAAAAAATAATTGTAAGTTAAATCGGTCCATAGGTAGTGGACAAAAATCAAGAAAAAAATGGAAGATATTGTCAAACGACGTATTCAAAAAGTCATTTGAGACTGGCTGAATTTATACTATCAAAAGTTAGGATAAGAAGTTTTGTTCCTCATAAGCTGTTATACAAAACCAGGCATGAACAGTATAATTACTCCTGTGTTTGGTCTAGTCTGTCTGTTAAATCACTGTTCATCTAAAATCTGAGGAGACATGAGCTTTACATCATGCTGTGAAGACTGCCAAGTTGGAATTTCATGGAATGAGTTAGGAAAACATACTGATTCACAGGTCTGTGATAGTGCATGACCTACCAAAAGTCATATTTGAGTCAGAAACCGTCAGGTCGAGTTGCAGATATTTACAGTGGGATATAAACATTAGAGAGTAAGAAGTAGCCTGGCACAAACAAGATGCAGTTTCTCTAGATCAGCACCTACATCCTAAATTCTAGACAAAAGGTACCATAGGCAGTTGTAGTAAGAGTGGTGTTCAGCACTGCCATCTATGATCTGGAAAGAAAATACAAAATCATTGATGATTTAAAAATAAGAATTAAAAAAAATAAAAATAAAAAAATTACAGAGGTATAAATATTGATGAGAACAAGAAAACAAACCATTTCTTAAGTTCAGTCCATTTAGGTAGAACAGTTTAAAACAGGCAGAGGAAGGATTTGAAGAGATATATGAATTGAGAATATGGGCAGAGTTGGAGAAAGCAATTGAGTCTGAAGAAGGATTCAGAGCTCATGTTGAACGACTCAGCACTGTTGTGGTAAAGTTCTTACTGCACTACTGTACTATCCAGTGGCGTGGAAGCATGAAGGTCACTTATTACTTTATATGATATTAATGAGACCAGTTCTGGGACATTGCATCAAATTCTGTGTCCAAGCTTTAAAAGGACATTAAAGTGTTAGGAAAGGTACTGAACAAAGCCACTAAAGCATGACCTGAGAGTTAGGGACACTTTCTTAAAGTAAGAGACTTTAAAAGCTCAATCTGCCTAGTTTATCAAAAAGGAGATTACAGACTTCAATCATGTTATTTTTCAAATACCTCAAAGGGGCAGAAAATCCTGGACATTTATCTAAAGAAGAAAGGCAGAAGAAAAATCAATGAGATACAGACAAATCCAAATGGAAACTTAGACACAGAACTTAATAATAAGGGTGACAACAGAAGATCAAACTGTACCAGCCAAGACGGTACAGCTTTCTGGAACAATTTAGCAAAATATAAGGTATTGTGTTTCATATATGGCTAGTTTGGTGAAAGAGAATGATGTGTTATACAGAAAAGCAGGCTAAATCCATAGTAGCTTTACAAATCTTATGCAGAAATCATTAGATTGCCAAAAGACACTTTATGGACTTAAAGACCTTAAGGAAGGGGAGCAATGGGCATAGTTCAAAGTGAAAAATGGTGTCTTCTTAGAGTCCTTCTATGCTGGGGCTGGGTTCCAGGCTAGCAGTTGCCTGTACTGTAACCTGTAATCTGAGGTGCAGGTTACACATGGTAACGTTGGCCCATTTTGCTCAATTCCTTTCACAGCTGGGTATTCGATTTATCAAAGAGTTCTGTAAGCATCAGTTCATTGCACAGTATGGAATTAAGCTCCAGAATGGAAACTTCACATGTGTTGCCCATAAACTACAGGCACCTTAAAAAATCAGAGATTGACCACTACTAGGAATAAATGAGCTAGTGTTCCATCTGTGACATGCACCTCCAAATAGGAAAGAATTTTAAGCTACATGATGGCATTGTCATGAAAACAAATGGATATGAAGAGGCCAGGGTTATATTTAGATCATAAATTAAAAGGCATGCAACCACTGAAACACTTCAGGAATAGTTTAGCACTTTTAGTAGAGATAGAAAAGCCCTGTGTGTTTCAAGATAGAGTTAGATATTAAGATGCTGTGACATGTATGATTGATTCCAGGTGATGGGACTCGGTTCTTTTCTAACCCCTCTGCTGAGGCTATGTTTGCATTATTATTGATTCTTTTGTGCATTTAAAGTAATTCTATAGAACTCTAAAAAAATATATATACAGTTAACATAGCTATGCAGTCAGAGCACCAACACCTAAAGAATTTAAATGGGAGATCTCATCTAGCAGCTGGCAATTTAGCTAGCAAGAGAAAGTATGGGTCATGAATATGTGCTGCTGAAATGCGTTTAAAGCAGGCATGTTTGTGAGAGAAAACCTAACTCTCTTCCCTTCCTCCAAAAGAAAATTATTGAGAAAAACTCTTCAAAGGGAATTTCACAATCTCCACAAATGTTTCCTTCTCTAAAACATTTAAAGCTACAAAAATCAGATTGATTTTCCATGTTTTTTTGAAGAGCCAATGTATAACGTAAGTTCTCTCTTTTCTATCTGCCCCAAACTTCTGCACATTTTTACCAAAGCACAAATAAAGGAAAGGAACACTATAGCTGACAGTGGGTTTTATATGCTTTATTCTAAAACGTGTATTTTCAAAAGTAATTTCAGTCGTACTTCCTTTGAGACTTTTGTATCATTTGTGTGCTACAGAAAGTACTGCTTTTGACTGATTTTTCTCTTTTAAACTTCTCATTTTCAAGGTGGGTTCTTAACAATAACTTTCAGTGTTTTGTTTCACCTTTAAAAGAATATTTTTTAATTTGAAAATACCGAAGAAAAGAAGTAAAGGCTACTGTCAGTATTTGTATAAGAAAGGTTGTAGCCCTCCAGAAGGCTTAATAAGAACAGTTATAGGCAAAAGGTGAAAGAAGAAATTACATCTTACACAATTTTCTGATTCCAAGTTTGTTGCTGCTACAGGTGGATGACAGAGGTAAAGAAAGAATATGATGTAAAGAAAGAATATGATACCATCCACTGGAAACTTACCAGAGAGAAGTTTCCAAGTTAGAGCAGTCCCCTAATTATCCAAGTTGTTCTAAGAGTAGTCTCCAGAGTCTCACTAATTTACTTGTGAATACAATTTATAAAAATTACCTTTGAATTAGATGGTATGTTCATTTTTTCCCTTCCATTGTTAAACTATCTATGTATTTTATCTTGAAAATCTTATATTAACACAATTACTGCCATACTTGGCTTGCTGATTTTTCTCATCTGATCATAAATTATTTCTTCCATTTCAAACACAATCCATCTTAGCCACTCAGAGAGACAGAAGTTTTGTGTTTCAGCTTACAATGCATCTACAGAGCTGTTATACGATGCTTTGCGTGCATTATGATGGTCCAATAGCTCTGTCATTTCATTACTTAGCTCATTCTCTCAGACAGCAAGTGTGGCAATTGGATCTTGTGTTTGTGGTCCTTTTTCTCCAGCTGATGTTTGAATGCTTTTAATGCACTTTAAATTAAAAAGCTTTGCAGAGAAGTTCAAGAAATTTATTACACACTCATAAGGAAAGCAAAAATGGTAGCCACCCAATATGCACTCCATTGCATCTAACAAATAGAAATACAGAAAAGTATTTCAGTAAATTAATCTGCACTGGTACTTAAGTCACTGGTTTATCAATAATGGTTAAGTGAATTAATCTGATGACTATTTCCCTTGATTCTGTAAGTAAAGGTGATATAATTAATTGATTTTAAACCAAAAATTATTCAGTGATACAATGTAATTAAAAAGGTTTACTCAAAAGAAATGACCCTCAAATTGCCTGTGTCTGATCATCTGACAGTGCCTTGATAATTGCATTTTGAAAATTGTGGCAATAAGATTTTGTGGTATGAAGACTGTCTTTAAACCATCTTTTGTGTAATATAAAAATGTATAAAATATAAAATGCATTTGGTAGGATTAATGGGAAAAGTAAACGTTATGTTTGAAGAGGTCAGAAGCATAGGATTTTTTTTTTTGTAAAGGGAATGTCTCTAATTACCTGAACTACTAATTAAAGTAGGTAAAGGACTAACAAGATCAGAGTTCATAGTATGTAGAATTTGCACATATAATTCCAAGAATGAACATAAACCTGACAAAGCTACCTTTCTGACAGAAGAATGTTCCAGAATGTGCCAGCTTAAAAGAAAACCTAATTGACGTTAACAAGAATGACCACTGCAGATCTCAAGCCCAGACAAATTATAATGTTTTGCTTGTTTGTACAAAACCAATAAACCCTGCTCTTTCAGAAAAAAAGAACAACCCACACCTGCTTTCAATTTTAGACAAAGAAATATGTCAATGTAAAGCATGAACGATACTAATTTGTTTGATTTTTGTGGATAAAATTAAGTTTTTTCCCCAAATTTTGCAGTTTGTCATTGAAATGCATGTCCAGTAAGTAGCGTGACACAGATGTTCTTTTGAGGTGTGATGTGTTCAAGCTGGCTACCTGCGATAGCTGTGTCAGAACAGAAATACAAGTCTCTGTGTTTTATTTCAATACACAGTTTTAACTTTTGAAAGCCTTGCAGATGAGGCGAATATCATGGAATGGGAGCTCAGAAGGAGGGATAAATATGTTTAAAGCAAGTATTTTTAAAAACTGCAATAAAATCGTAAAGCAATCTCTTCACTCTACTGGAAATTAAAACCCTTCACAGAAAACAGAAGACAAATAGACTTATTGGAGGCCATTCATCAGCAATATTGATTCACGAAAAGCCAGGGCCATTCTGGAAAGCCAGGAGCTGTGTCAGCTGGTCACAGCTGCATGGATCCAGTCCTGAAAGTGACATACAGAATTGGCTGTCGCTGCTGTCCCATTCTAGCTCACATATAAAGAGTTTCTTCTGAGGAGCAAAACAAGACTCAACATTTGGGTCCTTCCCTGAATCATCTTTCGAAAGACTCAATCTCTCCCTCTTTATCTACATTATGAGCCTAGGGTAACTGAACTCCTAGTTTACATGCTAGGTAACATATGTTACCTAGTATGTAACTTTACACACTAGGTAACAGTACCTTCTTCTACAGTTCAAGGTTAATGCAAGGAGATAATTTCCTTCCAATTCCTTTCTATTTCAGCACGAAAATGAGTTTTAATGGTGAATAAATTAATTTCATTCTGAGGACAGAAAAAAACCCTGAGTTTCCAATGATGGAAGAGTAGTGGAAGTGGGTGGCATGTACTAAACGTGAAGACAGTAAATGAAAGAAAAAGAATTAAGTTTGTAATATCTCAAAAAAGACTGAGTTTCTACATGCTTCTCCTATTTTTTCTGTTAAAACTGACAATAATGTGTTGCTTGCTAATTAAAGATGAAATGTCTTTTATTTGTTGTAGGTCATGAAACTGTCAGTTCGTAACGCAATGAAAATGCAGATTTCTATATCCTGCAATGTTTTAGGTAATGATAATTTTACCAGATCAGAGAGAAGCTCAGAACTCTCAACTCATATTTGCCAGAGAAAAGACTGTCACTTCAACTAACGAGCAGAAACATTGTATCATCAGGAATTTAAAGAGGTATTTTCTAAGAAAAATCCTTAAGATAATTTTAAATATTTTCTGTGACAGGTTAGATTTTATACTGATTTTTCACAGATTTATATATTTGTAGTTACCATTTTATCCTTTTATTTTGAATAAGTTCAAATGGTCAGATTAATTTTTCAATATAATGCTGCAGAGATAAGCAGAGTTACATCAAGACACATTTTCAGCCAAAATAACAATTTTTATGTGCAACAAATAATAAATTTCCATTTTAAGATCATTAATTATCCATTCTTTATTATTTTAGTGGTTAGAAATGAAAACTACATGAAAATCCATGAAACTGCATTTCAACACGATTATTAATAATGTCTTTTCCTTCGGATTTGCAAAATATTAATTTTTCTATTTCAATGACTGAATCACACTTACATTGCATTTTAGTGCTCTTTGTAGGTTAGTTACAAGCATTTTGTTATGATATTCCTGATACCTTTGTGGTATTTTTTTTTCTCTTTTATTAATACAGTTAAGAATTTCTCCAGCTCTATAGTCTTCCTTCAATCGTTTGTCGTGGATGTAGAATGGTGTAATGTTTATAGTTTATTTACATACTATAGTTTAAAAAAAGGTTTGGATTGCTGTCGAGTGCTTCAGCTTTTCCTGACAGAGAGGAAAAACAGAGAATAATGGGGGTTTAAGTCTTCTGGTTAAGTCACTCTGACCTGATCACCATTCTGCAGGTCAGAGGGTTTCATATTCTAGATGAGGCTAAATTTGTATATACTGGTTTTTGTTTGTGACTCAGTACATCTATATAAGCACAATGCTTTATTACCTCCCTTTGGGGAAAAAAAATGTATTATCTCTTCGGGTAAAGGAAGAAAAGTAATTTGTAAGCATTATTCATAATCCTATGGGCATGACTTTCTATGTTAATTAAGATATGGATTCAATAAACTACAGGTTATCCCTCTAATTTTGCTTTCTTGTTTAAGACAAGTATATTTTTGCCAATTTCAGCCATGCAGCATGTGAATTTTCTTAAGACATTTTATGAATTATGACTTTAATCTGAGTATTTTTTCATTGTTTTCCCAGAATCACCTACTTCCTTAGTAGTCTTTTGTACCTGTGGTATACCTTATTTTTATAAATGTTCTAAACTAAGGTCTTAGTTTCTTGCTCTTTCTTAATTTGCTCAGCTGACAACTTTGGGGAAGAACTCGACTGAGTTATACAAGGAACAGAGAATATTTTAAATATTCAAATTCTGACAAATCTCTCACTTTTCCAAAGATCTACTCCATTGGTTAAGTTTTTTACAACTTTAACTTTGAATTGAAGAGAGTCAGATATTCCCTAAATGCAATTAACTGGTTTGTAGGGGTTCTTTTAGACTGGTAAAACTTAGCTAAAATCAATGGAATATCTTTGAAAATAGAAGCTGTAAATCAGTAGTTTATAGTAGTCTGCAAGTCTGAACTTGCATTACTATCTCACTATAAAGACATTTGTGTATTAACTGAATAATGGAGGGCAATTACTGAAGTAATGGGTAGATGGCAAAATGACCAAGTAAAATAATATCAAAATATTATGTTTTATAACACCAGATATCCTTCTATAAAAGCATGTCAGAGCTGAAGAATTAATTTTATTTTTGTCATTAATGAATGACTCCTCTAACCAATTGAACTTGTGCAGGAACTGACAAGTTGTTTTTACTGCCATAATGAATAGTAATTCAACTAATGTCAATGAGGCAACACTAGACTGAAAGGAGAATGAATTAAAATGAGATTTTTGCCTGGCTAAAAACTGCAAACTTTTGTTTCCCAAGGGAAACTCTTCCCAAATGTAGGAGCAACCTGTGAACACTGAAAGGAGAATTCTACTGATTATAGCTGCTTGGTTGATCCTGTATTTTGAATGCAACCCAAAATTTCCTTTAAATTGTACAGCTGCATATTACTGTGTTTTCTAGATCTAATTCACCACCTAGATTTTCTACTATTGTTGCAGCATTTCCCCATCAGCTTACTTTGCATTCACTAGGTTGCTTTACTCTCACTCAGTACAAACAGGAACGTGTACAGTGAAGTGTGCATCTGTAGAAAATAGGTATTTATTGTAATCATAATTGGGGACCATTTAGAATGTCATAAGGCTTCTGTTCCTCCTTTGCCTTTTTTTCCTTTAAATACCCACTTTTATGAATTGAAAACTAACTGAAACAGAAAATTGGGGTTCTTTGATATGTTTCTTCTCATATAATTCTTTTACTATTCATATAAGTCTTCACATAAAATCTTATAATAGAATGAAATGGTTGAGGTTTATCAAAACTAGATAAACATTTGATTTTGAATTAAAACCCCAGGGTTTGTGAAGACTGAAGCACAATTCAATTAAACACTATTCCATTTGCCTTAGGGAAGCTCTGTTTGTATCAGTACAACAACGTTGTCCTGTATCTTCAGTGAGCATGTCAGATGGTTGTTTAGAATATGAGACCTTTTCTCCAAAATAAGTTTGATAAGATACAAGTTCAGTTAAAGAAGAGCTGAACATAGCCTGAAAAGTCATTCACCTTAAAATAAAGTATTTCAAGAAGCAGGACTGCAGCCTAGACAAGTCAAAACTTATCAGTAAATAGAACTCAGTGCTATATAAAGTTCTTTCCCAAAACACTTCTCATGAGATTGTTTTGATTAGTCAACTAATTATAGTGTAGATACTGTGTTATTACTATTGATTAAGAATTTTCAATTAAGATAAAGTATTTCTAATTGGAAAAATACTGATTTCTTGAAATAGAATTTTACAGAAACATCTATTTCAGTGTTGTTCTAACAAAATGCTGGCAGGCTTGGGTGGAATATTGTCCAGTGTCCTTTTAATTCTGTCAGCCACAGTCAGTTTTCTAATGTTGATGGGAACTGAAATTGGGTCTTGGGTTCTAATTTTCAAAAGCTTCTCTGTACATCTTTCCCACAGAACTCACAGAGATTTATTCCCCCTTTCTGCAACGTAAACTGCCTTTTATGCATTGAAAAAAACAATAAAATCTTTTGAAAGCTTTGGAATTTTCTGTTAGACAGTAATGGTGATATCCAACCAGCTGTGTAATTTGAGATACATGGATTAAGTATTTTTTTCCCTTTTTATTAATTCTATCAAACAGTATAACAATTCAGTATAAGACTTTCTTTAAGGAACAACAGGGTTGAGCTTCAGGGTGATGATGAGAGTGGCAGGTTTCATGCCTCGTAATGACAGGACCCAGTATTCCTAATGCATGCACTGAAGCATATTCCTTACTGACTAAGTCAGAGAAAATAACGTGAAGGTTAAAAACAGTGCTGCTAGCCTTTCATATTTCCACCAAAATTATCCTGGTCCACTACACGCATTCTCCTTCATGCACAAGAAGTGGTGTTTGAACTTCCCCTCAGATACATACTTGGTCTTTGCTATACTAGTCTTGGTTGTGGCACGTTATCCAGTCCCCCTTAATTATCATCTGAGTCTTCTAAGCTTCGTGTAAACGAATGGAAATATGCTAGGTGAAGGAAAGATGATGACCTGCAATGATCCTCCTGCCGCCCCCCGTACATCCTATGCAGGTTTGGCAGGGGGTTTCATGGGCTCCTGGTAGAGCATCCCTTTCCTGGGTGATTGTGAAGGCATTGAGGACCACCTCAAACAGTGTTCCAGCCTTCATTATGTGCAAGACACTTAACCTCTTGAAAGAGTCATCACTGTTTAAAAAGGATGAAAAAGGGCATTCCCTTCACCATTACTTAGGGAACCTGAGCAAGTGCCTTTATGCTCACATTTTGATTGCAGATGAAAACTGGAATACTCTTACATCCGAAGATCTGTGTACAGGAACAACAAAAACAGGTAGAGAGATAACTGTACCTTACAGTTCATTTGCACAGTGTTAGAATTTTGGGATAAGTTTTGGAGGTAAAATTTTAAAACATATATGGAGAAACCTCTTGCAAACAGCATTTTAAATTTCAGTTCTCTACTGTATTCTACATTTTGTAATTGTAGATTGCTGTCTCAAGTGGGTGCACTTCATATTCACTTTTTGCAGTAAAAATTGGTACATCATGTTCAAAATGAGTATCCAATCTTTAGTGTTCAGGAACCGAAGGAAAACAGAAGATCGTTTATTTTACTTCAACTTTTGCAAATTAAGAGTTAAAGCAAACTCTGATAAATCTGCTTCCTTTTTTTTTTTCCAAACAAAAAAAGAAAGTTTGTATAAAGTGTTCTTTCTGATAAATCAATGAAAAAACCCAAACCACTATGGATTTAATAAAAAAAGTATTTTACAGGATGTAGTCCAGATGTGATGGTGAAATCTGCCCACTTTGATTTTAGTTCTAATACTGCTGAGTCAGAGGTAATGGATCTGACCTAACAGCATCAGGAAAAACATCACTCAGATGTGCATTGCTTCATGGAGGTGTTATATAGATGCTTAGGCACAGAACTGACATTTACCTTAGAATATTGCAGTTAGTCATAATTTAGCTGTGTGAAGTCAGTGCTTTAGTCATGATTGATGTTATAATTTTTATTTTTCCCTTCAAAAAATGAAAACTTTTACCCTACTTTTGCCAGCAAGTTACCACTTTGTGGCATTTGCTTCATTCATCTAGTAGGGCACCCTTAGCCAGCTCGCAAAACTGGAAGTTTAAGTGGTCCCTGCAGATGAATATGTCTCATCTTATGCACACTCCTGAATTTAACAGATATCTCTGTTATCTCTGAATTTAACAGATAGCAGTGCCGTTTTGAAAACTTTATGAAATTAAAAGCTTTAGCAAGAGAAAAAATCAGGATCTTTTTAATAATCAGGTCCCACTATATCCCAGAACATTACAAACGAACTTTTCATAAAAAAAAGTCCCTGATCTCTGCAGTCACCCACTAAGATGTAAAGTAATAATAATTTTAAAAGAAACTCTAACTTTCTGAAGAACCATGCTGGTATAACTGTATTTACTAGGCATTTCTGCTGAATGGTTAGTTGTGGAATTAAGGTTAATTAAAGTTAATTGTTAGTAAAATTGATACATATATATAAAAATATATATATATAAATTTATACAGTTTTGTAAACAGCTGATTTTATAGAATCTAATCTTGGAAATTATATATTCTGGCACTTGTGGATCCTCAGAGATGCTATTCAGGATGATGTTAGGTTCATATTTTACCTTTCAAAATACTGAAAGGGAGAAGATTGTATTTTACAAGAAACTGGAGATAAATTCTAGACTTAGTGGAGTCTTATGCAAACTGAACCTGGTATGTGAAGCTTTGAGAAGTAGTGAGATGGGTAGGATGTTCCAAATTTACTTTTATTTTGTATCAAAGGTATTTTTATATGAATTTATATCAAAGATGGAATGCAACGAAGGGAAAAATGTCAAAACAGCAGGTTATGTAGTTATAACTACAGCTTGAATTTTAATCAGGAAGAGGAAAAAAAAGTTTGCTTTTTTAAATGTCATAGCTGTACTGATTTTGCTTATGATACCCTTCCTAAACAATTTTTAGCTGTAAAAATCACATACAGGTTAATAGCAATTAACTCGCCCTCACAGACTGAGATAATTTAGTACTCCTGTGTTGCCTTTCTACTCACTTTACTGTTTCACTGAAACAGTCACGATAATCTGCCTACTTGCTTTTCCTGTAGCCGTTGACTTGTATTAGTAACCCCACTACTTGTGCAGCTCCCCTCTTTCACCAGCCCCATCAATGACCCATGATAATCTCAGGCCAGAGTCTCGAACTTTTCCACACTTTCTGTGGTCTCAAAATTTTTCCCTTGGAAATTGCATTTCACCTAATGTTTCATTTCACCAAACAGAAACTTCAGTAGTAACCATGTTGAAGAGTACTGATCTTCCTCAGGGAAATTCCTACCTGGAAATAGCCCTGACTCTCCCTGCTGTCCCTGCCCATTTTGCACAACTGAGGTAAGTCTGGAGGAAGCCCGGGGTGGTATGTGGTATAGGAAGATCGTACGGGAAGTGCTCATTATGTAGAAAGTCCACTGCAATGTAGACCAAGTATTGTTACCATGTTTGCTGTTTCATAATGTTGGACCACCTCACTAGACAGCTGACTGGAAGAGTAATAACAAAATGCTTTCTTTTATACTTTTATAACCACATGCTGTCTATTATTGTACTTTTTTCCTTCATGCTTTCTTTTACTCTCACTACTAAGTATTGACACGGCATCTAAAGACATCAGTCAGGAATGATTATATTTCTTCTTAAGCCATAAAAAATAACGGATTATAGTCTCTGCCAGAAAAAAGTAGTCTCAAAGATTCTTGCCATCTTTTCTCTTGACTTTACTGTGCAGACTGTTCTGCTTCCTGATGCCTTCTCATTCTGCTTTGGTCCTGCATTCTTGTTACACATAGTTTCTAGCTGTGTTTTTTTCCTGCTTTCTGAGATGTTTCCTTTCTGCTGGTAGTCGATATCCTCAAAAAGGTGCTTTATGCTTGATCTGTTCACAATACCTATGTGTCAGTGAAAGTAAAGCTACTCTTTTTCTAGTTCCTGTCCCCTTTTACAGATGCTTCAAATAAACATCATGAAGATCAGTGGGAAAAGCAATAAAAAAGAGAAGATGTAACACCACACAGAAGGGCTCTTCATTGTTCGTTGCTTGGGAAAAGCTGATTTGCAGGAATAATTCCCTATAGGTATTATTACATAATACTCAGTAAGGTCATTTGAAGCTCGTATACTAAATCTGTTAAAACAAGAAGCTCCAATCTTATAAAAAATTTAATTTTCTCTAACTGTCATGGTTCCTCAGATATCTGGACAAGACTAATATGATAGAGAAGCTATTATATTTTTCATCATATAACAGCGCAGCACATATCTTACAATATTACTTGCTTTCAGTTGTTAGCACCAATGGGCTAGGAATAAATTGGGAGAGGTTGAAAAATAAGCAAATGTCACTAGCACAGTAAGAATTGAAAGATTCATGGTTTTAATTGAAATTTCTTGGTTGTTCTATTTTCTTAGTTTATAACCATAAAACCCAAAAATCTACATGTAATTCTTTCTCAAAACTATAAACACAGTAGTCACTTGCAAAAATAACTGTTTTTTATTGACAGAAAGAATGGATAGTAAAAGTTCTGATCAAATTCATACTGACGACAAAACTCATACTTGGCTCAAAGGCATCAACCAGCGTTTTCACTGGTAGAGTTGAAATAGAAAAGAATTTGAATTACGTATTCTTGGCTGCAAAAAAAAACCTGATTCCTTTTTGTCTGAGTTTTGGAAAATACAATGCCTGCCTATGGGTACATCCTGCAAGGGAACCCTGGTGTTTTACTCCTAACATTTTATAAGGACCCTGAGTACATTTTCTTCATCCCAGGGGTTTGTCTACCTGTACTCAATGCCAGCTCTGATAATGCAGCAGCCCAGCTTTGAAGCAGAGCTGTTTGATAAAAGCTGTAGAAGCCTCAGTAGGGGTTCACCCCTCTACTCTCAGGAGCTGTTTTTCCCTTTTTTCTTTGTTTGTTTCTTCCCAGCCTCCTACCCCCCACCTTTTCTTTCCCCGCCCCCCTCCCTCAGGAGTGTTGAGGAAATGTTCTTGGTCTCTGTGCAAGCTTCCTAATTCTGACCCACAGCCTGATCTGCTGACCTGTTTTTGGCTTGACCTTGGACTGCCTCATCACTACCAACTTTGCCTGTCAATCTGAACTGTTCTTTGGACTGGATCTCCTCTGCTCCTGCATAGGTGCTGTGGAACTCTATACTTTGTGGGTAGGATCCTGCTTCTATGTGCCTTGCTGTGAGTTTGAACACCCAGCTCACCTTGCCTTTCCTTGCTACTCCCTGAGGCATATTAAAATTTTTTCATTAGGACCTGGAGTGCCTCAGTGCTCTCATGTTGGATTACTACATTCTCTTTCATGCACTGTTTTATCCACATCCTGGTTTTAACAGACACTTTTATCTCTTTAATAGTATTGTAGGCATAATTCTTGACGTATTAATAAGCTAGTGAAGTCTTATCAGAACATCTGAAAATATTTTCAAAGATGTTTGTGATGATACATCAGATTTAATATTTTTAGATGTTGTTTTTTTCTGTTCCATTATTTGGAGGAACTAATGCTGGCTTAAAGGATATTGACTTCTGCTTCTTAAAGCTATTAATCTGAAATCAATTTGCAACGCAGTGCCAGAATACTTTCAAAATCAGTTAACTGTAAGCTCAGACATGCCCCAGAGTTAGGTTGTGTGTTTGTGGGTTTTTTTCCCCAAGAATCTCTCTCTAAGTGTAATTAGCTGTCTTTGGTACTGTTTCCTTCAATATAAGGTCAATAATGTAGTGAATAGCACAAGAAAAAAGGCAATAACCCAATCGTAGCATGATTCTTGGCCGATGATAATACAGATAACTAAAGAAATATCATATAGGGAGAATTTAAATTTCCACAGTGCCACCTACCTTTTCATCCTATGCTTTCCCCATACACCGGTCTAATATGAAATACCTATACTATGTGCTCTAAGGAGAAAGCAGTCCCTGGTAAGTCCCTGACGGTGTAGTTCTAGTAGACCTGCGCTCATGCCCATGCAAATTTGAGAGCTCCTATAAAACTGTTTGACTCACAAATATGATCTTTGTGTTGACTACAAATATGATCTTCCCTGCAGCATGACCTCTTGGAATCCAGGCAAATCCAGAGGAATTTTTGTTAACACTGTTACTTCAATGGAAACTCAGAGAAATTATCAAAAATTATTATAACTTCAAACCATATCTTAGAAGTGTTTATTTTCCTTCTTTGTTAGTGAATTACAGTTATTTTTAGGCTCTGTTAAATAATTTTCCCTAGCTTTTACCCTTATTTTTACATCTCTACTCTCATCTTAATATCACACTGGGGTTTGGCCTGGAAGTCATTAATATATAATAATTATTTTATTTTTGGTCTGATTATAGCTTTTCTCCCAGTCCTCAGATATTTCACTGAAAACATAATGGAGTGCTATGTGCTTAAACCCTTGTTTTTATTCTAAAACCTATGAATATATTATCAGTATGTTATTTGTCTAAGAAATAGCAGTACATACATGCACAATATTATGAAAGACTATTAAAAATGCTTTATTCTCTCTACAATGTATTTCAGAAATCAAATCAATAATTAGATCCTACAATAACCAATATACATCTTGTTTCTGTCATTTTAAGTGGAAGAGCGTTTAGATGTGGGGTGAAAAATTAAAAGAAAAAAAAATCAGGTGCAGTTTCCTCTTGTGAAGTATGCCAGTCGTGAGACTTTGCTCATTAAAGTAGCGAGCCTGTAACTTTATACTGAAAATAATCCTTTTTGTTTTCATTTGACCCATACTGAAAATAAAACCGAACGTCTGTCTTCACAGGCATATCATTTAAACAATCACTTTAAAAAGCCTTGAGTGCTTGTTAATGAAGAGCAGAAAAGTTTAAATGTTGCACAACATAAGAGAAGATACATTCTTTTTTTCCATAATATCTGAGCAAGTAAAACACTTAAGGTTCCTAGAAATTCATATCACATCCATCTTCTCACTGAGGGTGTTATATAGGTGCGAAGGCTGGAGTCTGCGCATCTTACAGAGAGTGAAATCAGCATCTACTATTCCCTGTTCCCTTTGCTGTAATGGAAATAATTTCACAAGGCTTAAGCTGGGAATGAACTAGAATTAATGGCTTCAGGAAGTTGGGAATTTGACAGGTTTTAATATTTTAACACTTTTTTTTTTTTTTTTTTTTAATCACTTTCCCCATTTTAAAGCTTGGAGAAGACTCCTGTGTGTCTTGAACTGACTTAGGTTTCTCAGGTATTACTGCTAGACCTGAAGTCACCAGAAGTCTCTATATTGAGATAGATAGCAAAGATATACATAGATTCTGAGCAGCTTTCTGAAGTCTTTCTCAGACTGTACAGTCCTTGCGCACAGTAACCACATTCATTGTGATGAAATGGCAATTTAAGAGCAGAGGGTTATTGCAATATAATGGTTATTTGGACATTGAACAAAACAATTTGAATTGATGCAAAATAAGATGCCTGTATACATTTTGAAAAAAATGCAATGTTAGTTCAGACTTATGTGATGCAAAATACATGTATGCTTTCCAAAACTGACTTTTTTTACTACTTCTTCCCTTGGAATATAGTATGTGCTTTTATATCATTAAAATGAAAGATGAATCATTCAACAGTAGGATGGCAGTTAAATAATATGCAGAGGAAAATTAAGTTCTATAGGTACATTGAAATAGAATAATAATAGCACAGTACTGTTTGTACTGACTACACTACACAGGGGTTTGGTCATCTACTCTGAACATTAAATACTCAATGCAACTGGAAAAGTTAAATTGTAATATCCATGCATTTACTCTTTCCTCCCGGTGTCAATGCTGTACCACGTGACCCAGTTTCTTAAAATCTCTTTCTTCTGGCACAAATACAATAAAATCACATTATAAACTATTTCCATTACATATGTTGATACAAAACAGGTAATAAAGAAAACTTCAGAAACGAAAGCTTTGCTATCAACCTGCGAGAACCTGTGAAGTCTGCCATCATCGTGGGGCACCACACACTGCTGTTTTAACTTTGTGGTTATAGATCCCTTACGCGTATAAACCCCAAACTCTGTTTGGAGAGCCACTTGTCAAATTTAAGTTTCCCTTTTTATCTTTGTCAAGTAGCAATGTGATCCTTAAAATAGTCTGGCATTGTCATGTTATATGCTAGTCTGTTTATTGTGATACAGAGCAAGAATGTTTGTTGATAACAAGCATGGCTAACTCTGCATCAGCATGATGACATTGAAGTCTGCTTCTTTACATGTCTGATTTTTCTTTTTAAGTTTTCCCTCATTGTTAAACAGAGAACTCAAGTTTATTTTAACCTGCTATTACCCCACTTCCAGAGCTATGCATTAAAAGAATGCTTGCATTGGTATCATAACGTTGCTTTACCCAGAAAAAAGCGTGCTGGCTAGAAAGTAGAAAAAGCCGTATGAACCTTAGTCTTCTCCTCAGGTCATAATTTATGGATACGTTGCTACCTTTTGTGATACAAATCCTAGACAGCCAGTAGCTCTCCCTCTGGAGGGAAGTTCTGTAGACCGTATTCTCTGCTCACTCAGCTATAATTTTTTTGTTTCTGTATAAGAATTCTCTGAGTTCTCTAACGCAATCCCTGATTTTACTTTTACTGAAAAGAACTGAGAGTAATAAATAAGACTATATTTTCCCAACTGGGATTATCTTCTGTAACTTTTGCATACAGACACTTCACCCCCGAAGAATTTTCAAGATCATTAAAGTTACAATTCCTGCTAAAACCTGATAAAATTCACAGATCAGATAGGGAAACCCTAACTGTGATCAGGTGATGGAAACGTGCAGCCTTTGGCTTGCAAAATGCAAAACCGTCTTCGGGGCAATGCGGTGTTACGAAGTCACCGGCGAGGCGTGGACCGCACGCCCCGCGTCCCCGCGCCCACAGCCCCGCTGCCGGAGGCAGCCGGTCGCTGGCGGCGAGCGGCGACGGCGGCCGCGGCGACTGTCCGCCTGAGTCCCAGGCGTCCCAGCCGCCGCAGAACACCGGCGCGGGGACCTTCCCTTCCCCAGAGAGAACAACTCACCTGAGCAGTACCGCGGCTTCCCACAGATAAAATCCCGAGACGGCGGCGCGGAGGTACCGCACCCGGGCCATGCCTCCCGCCGGCGCGGCGGAGCCCGGGAGAGGTCGCGTCCGTGGCATCGGCGCGGCGGCGGCGCGGCTCCCCGCGGGCGGGCGGGCGGCACCCAGCACCCTGGAGAGCTCCGGCGGCTCCGCGCCCGCCGCCCGCCTAGTGCCCGGCGGCGCCCCGCTCCCTCCCGCTGTGCCCCGCCGCGGCCGCCCCGCCGCGCTGCATCGCAGCCGAGCGGGAGCCTAATCCCAGCCGCGGCGGCGGCGCCGAGCCGCGGCGGCGGCGGGAGCCCACCTCCCCGCCCGCCTGCCCCCGGCTCCTGACGGCAGCCGGCGCCCCGCCGCCGGCCGCATCCCGGGCGCTCGGCGCCGCGGTCCCCGGCGGCGGCGGGGAGGGCGGGACGGCAGGGCGGGGGCCGGACCCGGCCGCCCCCCCGGAGGCCCCGGCGGCTGGCGGGGCGGGGCCGGGGCGGGCGGCGGCGAGGGGGCGCCCTAGAGCGGCTGCCCCGGCGAGGGGCGGGGGCCCCGCGGGGGCGGGCTGAGCTGCCGGCCCTGCTCGGCGCTTGCGCTCGCCCCCGCCTGTGCGGCTGCCCGCTGCGGGCCGGGGCGGGGGGCGATGCCTGCCCGCGGCAGTGGCCGGGCGGGGTTGGGGGTCAGTTCCCTCAGCCCCGGCGCTCGGAAACGGCCGGGGTAAGGGCGGGTGGGGGGGTGTCACTGTGCTTTGCCTGTAGGGCTGGCGGTGTGCTCTGTCTTACGAAACGGGGGGAAAGAACTCCCACCTCTGTATTGCGGTCTCTTCTGCTTCCAAAGCACGGTGCCGATGGACACAGGAAAAGTGTGTCCTCTTCTATCCAGAAAGGAGAGGTGCCCTGGTGCCATAAGGCGGGCTAGCAGGGAAATGCAGAGTTTGAAAGTTTGGCTGGGGAGGAGGGTGGAAGGGGTTGTGGGATGGGACAAGGGAAAGAGCCCTGTAAGCGGGAAACGGGAAGGGCCTGTGTGGGAAGAAGGAGGAACGGAGAATGAGTTCGCAAGTGGCAGCAGGAGGGTAAGGTGGTTACAGTTATTGTTAGAGAAACAAATGCTTCACACAGGCCAGAAGCTGCTTGCATTAGGAAAGAATAAGGATTTATCAGTTGGTGCTGCCAAATATTGCCTGAGAAATTCTTGTGGGAATCTGTACAGTTTGTGCATGAATTAAAATGAAAGGTATGAGGAAGGGCTATGCCTGGAGAGGGGCAGAAGAGGAAAATTTGTCTGAGACTGTGGAGAGGGATGCTGTCTGTGAGCTGAGAAGGCAATGGCCTTTGAGCACCTACAGCTGTCTGGGAAATCCAATGGAAGGAGAAATCTGGGAGCAGTTCAGAGACGGATATCTGCAGATGTGAACTGTATCTGGCCGTGCATATCCCCCTCTCAGTGTCTGCCTCAGCACTGCTGACTGGTTTGCTTTTTACTACAGCCACGAGTTTGTGTTAGGCAGCAGCCCTGCTACTCGTGCAGCTCCACTAGTTGCACAGCCTATGTGATTATCTCAGGCCAGAGTCTTATTTAAATTACTAAAAAGCGATAGAAAGCTTAAGTGCTGAAGAAGGAAGAAGATGTCGGAAAAGGCAAAGGTTCAGCAAAATTAGGCACGTGAAGCAGGGTAAAAGAAACTGAAATGTGAGGGAAGTATTATAAACTCATTACAGAAAAAGGAAGATGGAAGGAGAGGGAAATATAGAACAACTTTTTACACAAAATAGAAAAAATAAGATATTAAAAGATAACTGAGTAGAGGAGATGCAGGAAAGAAATAAGAAACCGGGATTTTATGCACACCTTATATCCAAGGATAGGGCATGTGTTAGAAATAGGATCTTTCATCAGAAATCTTTAAAGCAATCACATGTTCCCATTTGAGGTATATTGTCCTTTTTGTTTCAAAAATATCCCACATGTCACTTTCACCTCAGTTCTTAACATTTTCCATTTTTGCCATATCCTTATTCTTTTTCTAGCTCTTCTTCAAGGTTGTCCCAGTGGGTATCACTAAATAATAACACCTACCACACATTTTACATCCAGTTTGGATGTCTTTGTTGATACCATCAAGTGTGTTGCTGAAGAATCTACTAGAATATCATTAGCTTTGCTCCCTGAACACTTTTTGTATTAGTAGTGGTTACATAAATTCAGGGACTCTTTGTATTCAGTACTCTCTAAAGTTTCTAGGTCCACTTTGCAAAAAGATTATGTTTTTGTTCTTGTTCACCCCATAGCCTTGGGTGGCAACAATGATTGTGAAAGAACCTGTTTAAACCCTTAGCTGAAAACGTAATGACAAACAAACTAAGGAATGCCTCTATTTGCTCAAGGACAGTCTGTCAATGCAGGTGCTCTACAAAATCAGTGTAGAGTACTTTGTATGTTTAGAACAGTTGATTCTTATCTTTCCCCTTAAAATAAGTGTTTTGTGAGGCTGCTTCTCCAGGCACTGTTTATCTTTGTGCATTATGTACTTAAACAGTGAATTAGCCTAATATTTGATTTCTTTGTACTGAGGCAAGTGGATTTTTCTTATAATCTTATCAGTTAAAACTACCAGCACAAACTCTCCAGTTCTCCAGTAGCAACAGTTCCATTAATTATAAATCTAGGCTATAATTTAGATATGCAGAGTTCAAACTTTTCAAAATCCCTGTGGGAGAAACATACACTTGCTTATGCTTTAAGTAGCAACTTTGCTGTTGCATCGTTTTGTTCTGCTAAATAAGAATGTTGTTTTCAAGCTCTTGAAAATTTTCATATGGGTAGTGTTGAATATTAAAATACTCTCTTCTGAGTGGATGCAAACAACTTGCCTTGAATTATGAAAAGTTCCAGTTCAACAAAACACTGAAGCACATACTGTTGATTCAATGAGATTAGAAAGAGAAGCATACTTAAGTTTTAATGTCGACCTTTGATAAAACATTCCCTAATTGTTTAAAGTGTTTTAATTCACTATTGGTTTAATTATAATTTTTTATTTCTTTCTGTATCACTACTGGTAGACTTTACGTATTATTACACAAAGCTGAACACGTGGCTATGTCCAGTCTTTAGAAGGTCTTTATGTTATCTCGTGATACTTCTAATAGATACAGTAAATTGAAAGGTGAGATTTGTTTGAATATGCTTTTTTTAAAAAAGAAATCCACAGAATGTCACCGTAGTAGGAATCTGTCTCAAATAGTAATGTTGTTCATTTGTGTATGCCTCATACCTGGATGGCAACATCATAAAATATTGCTCATTGTTCAAAACATGATAGCTGGTATGTGTTTACCGTATGTGTACAAGGCTGAGTTCTATAATTTACTTTCAGTGGTATTGGAGGTTAATTGAAGCATATTCTTTACAAATGGAAAACAGTAGTATGTTGAAATGAAAAGCTTTCACCAGAATATGTCAATGTCTATCTCTAATTCTCTTTATAACCAGCAGGCTGTATAGCTACTCTTTCACTAGTCTAACTGACCTTGAGGGATGTTCACTAGGAGTAGCCTAGGGGTCAGAAATGCTTTAAGGTTACTAGAAGGAGATGAACCTAATATGGATATAACAGTAGATGACCTTTTTTTTGCCCCCAGAATGGGGATACTTGAAAAACTTTGGGTATTTGCAGTTAGGAAGAGACAAGCCTAAGTCAATTTTATAGAGTAGCTCACTTTAATCTGGAATTCAGGATCATGCAGCTACTCAACAGTGTTCATACAGAGAAGGCAATATGCAGATATGGATTGAAGGATTACTGAATGTACTTTTTGGTATGACAGAGTCCTTGTGGAATATTAAGGCAAACTAATCATAGTAGTAGTCATGAGAAGTTGTGTTGCAAATGGGTCATTTAGGTTGCTTAAAGAATCACCATCAAAGTTGTCAGGGAAAATGGTTTTAATATGAATTTTTGGGAACGTGAGTTCACGAAGTTTGGTGGCAAGGTTCAATCTATTACTTATTACACGGATGAAACATACAAAGGAAAACTGAGTTGGAATTGAGCTAGAACGATTGAGACAGAGACCGCAGGTGCAAAAGCCTAAGGGAGATTCCCCTGCTGAGTGACAGGAGTTCAGAGTAGACCCCCTCGCATTCTAAACTCCTGACAGAGCTTAGGTCTGTCTCCTGACTGCAGCTAGGTCCAGTCTCAGACTTGGACAACAGTTTATTTCTAAAGGGGGTGTAAGGTTTATTTGCAGTTTTAAGTTGGATCACAAGATTTTAGCAGTACTTGATCATAGACTAATTGAACATTTACAAAGCGAGGTTAATAGGTTTCACTACAATCACAGCAGTAACTTAATTATAGAGTCATAGGCACAGTTCCAATTTGTGGTAAATTTATCCTAATAGGTTGTCCTGGCTGTAATGTTATTGGACACTTTCTTTCATCAGAAGGTGTAGCGTCAGGTTCAGTTTTTGTTAAGAATGCTTGGATGACAGGGCTTCCAGTGGTCCCATGATGATTACTCAACTGGTGGAGTACTTTGGAAAGTTGAATATCCCACTGGGCCTCATATGGCTTGAGGCTCTTTATCAATAAGCCATTAGCTCCTTCTACCATACCGTGTGACTGGAGGTGATATGGGGTGTGGAATACCAACTGAATTTCTTCTCTTTTTTGCTCATTCTTATACATCCTTGCATGAGAAGTGTGAGCCATTATCATTTTGGATAGTATCAGGACCAGGTAGACTTGAGAACCAAGATGAGAGCCCCCATATTGTATTTTGTCCATTGGTCTTCCAGCACTTAGTTGCCATGAGGAGTCCAGATATTATTTCTACACCTGTTAAAATGTATACCCGATGTACAGTTTTAGAGGACTGATATTTATCTGGCAAGTATACTATAAGGCTTTACCTTCCCCAATGTGCAAAGGCAGTGCTTTAGCAGGGTGATCTGTTTGTAATCTTAATTTACATTGGGAACATCTTTAAGAATAACTTCACAGTATTTCCTGTCTAGGGGCCAGCCTTTGCTCTGTGCAGCAAAATGAAGTGCTTCTTTATCTACGTGACATAATTTTTGATGTAGCCATTCTCCCAACTGATACCAATCAGGATTTAAGGAATTCCCTATTTTCATCTTCCTAATTTTGGTCAGTGTATCCACCTGTTTATTTGAACTTGTAGCTGGCTTATTGTCCTTAGCGTGTGCTTTCACTGATTCCATCTTGAATGGCGTTTTCCTGGCTATATTTATATAATAATGGCCAATCTTGAGCTCTCCAGGTTGGATATCTGTTTAGTTGCCAGTTGACAGAGCCATAGTGTGGTACCAGCCCACACAACATAGGAGTCTACATATATAATTTTTGCTCCATTCTGTGCTGCTGAAACATGTGTCCTTAATTCTCCAACCTGTGCACTGCCGTCACCTTCTTCTTTTACTTGTTTGCCAGAAGCAATATTTAATGCAGCAGCCTTTACTGGCATTCATCATTTATTCTTTTTGCTGAGACATCAGTGAACCAATTGTCTTCTGATAATGTTCCTTGTATGAAGGGAGGCACATTTAAAATTGGCGAGGGTTTAAAAGGTTGTTGTGGTGCTAATGGGTCTGCATTTATAGACATCTGTAGTTTGGAAACTTTAGTTTGTCCTTTGGTTAATTTCATTTCCTCCGCAATTCCTGTCAAGTAGAGCATACCATTTTCTACCTGCAGGTTTTCGTGTAACTCCTTCTGAGGCAGCAGTCCCCTTTAGGATTTCTTCTAGCAAATTACATGGCCGCCTGGTTTGCACAGGCTGTCCTAGTGTATTTTCTTAACTTGCTTTACTGCTTGGACTAAAGGCAAAAGTCCCTTTTCCCACTAGGAATATCTCTGTTCTGTTTCTTTAACTGCAGTTGAGCTGAACAATAAAGATCTCTGGTCCATCAGAGCTAGTGTGGAACAGGTTACAGGGAGTACCATGTTCAGCAAACCCCCATTCTGCTATAAAAGGGTCATGGGGATATACTGGTCCCAAGGATCGGTATGTCTTTAACTTCTGTATTAGAGTTTTGACTGTTTCTTCATGTTCTGGTTTCCATCTCCATGGCTTTCCTTTTTGTGAAAATGAATACAGTGGGTGAGCAATGACAGAAGACTTAGGTACATATTTCTTCCAGTATTAAAGTACCCATAAGCTGTTGTAAATCTCTCCTAGACTGGGGCATGTGCAGCTGTTCTATTTTACCTAGGATGTCCAGTGGAATTACTGCACTACCTGCTATCCACCGAGTACCAAAAAAATTTACTGCTCTACATGATCCCTGACATTTCTCAGGTGAGGTTTCAACTTCAGCTTCATGGAGTGTTTGCCACACTGCTGTTGTCCCTTCCTCTGTCTTTTCAGGGGAATATCCTTGGATTAGAATATCATCTGTGTATTTGTACACTTCCACATTCTGAGGAAGTGAGACTGTAACAATTCAGCAAATGCAGCATGGACACTTGTGGGTGAGTGTTTATATCCTCGTGGGAGTCTGTTAAAGGTATATTGTATACTTTCCCAAGTAAAAGCAAATTTCTCTTTATCCTTTTCTTGTTAGGGGACCGTAAAGAACACATGCTTTGCGTCTAGTGCTGCCACACATGGGTGTGTAGCTGCTCATAGTGTGACTGTTACATTGCAGTATTGGGTACTGCAGCTGTCAGTGGGGCTGTATTGGCATTTAAGTGCAATTGTTAATTGCCATCCCCCATCCGCTTTTCGGACAGCCAAACAGGTGAATTATATGAGAAGTGCGTTCTGGATATGATTTGTTATTTTTCCAAATCAGCTATGACTTCAGAAATTCCCTTTCATGCTGCAGAAGAAATTGGGTATTATGGTATATTAGTAATCTTTGAATCGGGGAGTGCGGGTGCTGCACAGAGTACAGACACTGTGGCCTCCTGTTTTCTGTCAGGGTTAGGGTCGATATTTGAACCAAAGGACCACATGCTGCTGTCTAGCAGATGCAAGGTTCAGCCTTTCAAAACATCAAAACCCAAAATATGTGTGATCTTTAACTGCAAATGGAGGCCTTCTTGCCTGGGAGCCATTAATTAACTTTTGCGGTTTGGCAAATAACACTGCATTTATTCCAATGATTTTAACTCCTTGCTGCCTGGGTCACACACACAGCTTCTCGACATATTGCAGTGGTAATATTGAAATTATGTGCCTATGTCTGTTAGAAATTTCAGCAGTTGTTGTCAAGGACCAACTGGAATTAGATTATATGGGCTGTTATTATCTATCTGTTGGTACGATTCCACTTGCCCGCCAGACAGGCCCAGCTGTCGTCCAGGTGGTATTCATTTTTGGATCTTGAATTTTGGGGAAGAAAGGTTTTATCATTCCCTCTCAGAGTGTGTGAAGGTGTCTGTGTGTCTGGAGTGTTTTCTCTCTGATTGCTGTTATCGTATCTCTGAAACACATGAATTAGATTCTGGATAATGCTGGCAGGTTGTCTCTGAATTACAGTTCTTGGAATGCTTAATGCCAATGCTTGATTATATAGCTCGCTCCTCCTCTGAGTCCTGGGTTGATGATCAATGAGTCCTGGTTCTTGGGAACCGTTTTGGGGTGATTGTACACTTTGTCTGACATTACAACCTGTTTTTTAGTTTCACTAGATAGATCACCCAATCCCACTTCTCACCCACGATTTATAATGTCATGTATTAATTTTGACTAGGTGGGGAGATTTCTGCACTCTAGGGCTTCTTTCTGGTCATCAGAAATATCCCTTATGGCCAAAAGGGTGTTGAAGTCTGTGTCTCTCAAGTTCATCTTGTTTTGAACGAGGTAAGATTTGAGTACAACAAGAGCTCCTTTAATTAACGGCTTTAGCATGTCATGATCCATATTTGCCACTATAGGAACATCAAAAGGACTGTGCTCATGCATGGTCTGGACACAGATAGCTTTTGTAATAGCTGTGGAGAGCTTGATCAATGATCTAATGGGTGTTAACAGAGGTTCTCCTCTCTCCAGTATTCCGCCAGCCCAGTATGCCACCCTACTTGTTAATGAGTGGGAATCATTTAGGGGCTTGCAGCCAGCATATAAAAAGACACCAAGCCCCCCAAATCCATTTGCTTCATCACCTTTTAGTAAGATTCTGTCCCCTCCAGTTAGACACAATTGCCATAAATATAAGTTTCAGTTTTGCCTGGCTTACAACCATGGCACTTTTGCAAATGAGCCATCTGAATCGAATCAAATGGGGTTGTTTTTCAGGTATGATCTCCCGCTCCACCACTAGGTCCAGTAGTTTCCTCTGTTTTTATAATGGGTTTGGCATATTGAGGGGAATTTGTAAAAGATAAAGAATTCTATTCTCCTGTTCACTGTTATCAGGGTCACCCCATATGTTTCCATCCCATTCTTCAGGGGATAAAATTACTTTTCTGATCCATGCAATGTCAGGGGAATTGGGAGCCCACATAAGCATCATCTCTATCTTTTCTTCCAATTTTTGTTTTTTCTCCTTTTCTTGTAACTGTTTCTGCAGCTGCTCAATTTTTAAAGAAGGTAGTATCTCAGCTGCTTTCCAGCCTTCTATTTCCCCTTTCAGATCTTGCTTTTCTCTGTTTTTTCTATCCTGATAGGCAGCTTCTACGCAGGTGCCTAACATTTTTCAAATAATTCCTTTTCTTTCTCCATTTTTATATGGCCCTTGGAAGGTTTAACAGTTCTTCTACAGTTTTCCAATCATGCCAGTTATCACAAACCCAGTTTCTTGAGTATTTGGGAGTTGGACTTCTTCCATGTTTTCAGTAAGTAATCAGTGATACAACTTGCCATCCTGTGGACTATATTGATTGCAAATGGGTCGTTTAGGTTGCTTAAAGAATCACCATCAAAGTTGTCAGGGAAAATGGTTTTAATATGAATTTTTGGGAATGTGAGTTCACGAAGTTTGGTGGCAAGGTTCAATCTATTACTTATTACACGGATGAAACATACAAAGGAAAACTGAGTTGGAATTGAGCTAGAACGATTGAGACAGAGACCGCAGGTGCAAAAGCCTAAGGGAGATTCCCCTGCTGAGTGACAGGAGTTCAGAGTAGACCCCCTCGCATTCTAAACTCCTGACAGAGCTTAGGTGCAGCTAGGTCCAGTCTCAGACTTGGACAACAGTTTATTTCTAAAGGGGGTGTAAGGTTTATTTGCAGTTTTAAGTTGGATCACAAGATTTTAGCAGTACTTGATCATAGACTAATTGAACATTTACAAAGCGAGGTTAATAGGTTTTACTACAATCACAGCAGTAACTTAATTATAGATAGGGTATCTAAATAAATTTACACACACGTGCACACAGACACAAAGAGATAAATGCATAAAGATATATGCATATAAATGTACAAAGGTATGCCTGTTAAAAATTCCCCGAGTTCCATGAAATACATCAAATATCTTGGCATTTATCAATGAGTGAAGGGTTGAGCCTTGAGGAGTGGAGGTTTCAGCCCAGGCCTTGTCCTCACCTATTGGCAACAGTTCTCTGAAATTTGCATACTTGGGAGTTTTCAAGCTCTGAGAGGTGTCCCACTCAAAAGGGGAAGCTGATTGCAGCCTGCTGCAGTCCAGGAGGGGACCTCCTCCCTTAGGACATTGTTTATAGGGTCTCAAGATGACTGGCTTTAGTCATCTGTAAATTTCCATCCTGGCCACACTCTGGGTTGGTAATTTTTCAAAATTCTGGTAACAATGGTACCGTCCCACTAGGGCTATGATTCAAATGAGGAATGCTCCAAGGCTGTCAAGGGATGACTGATTATCCACGCTCTCATTCCCCACCTGGGCCAGGCAGCAGGAGCTGCTGGCACAACAGCACTCTTCCCCACCTTAGCCATGCAATTGTTGCCGATCAGGTCAAGGGACACTTAACTGCCCAACTCATTACACAAATGCCAAAGATTAACAGGGATCTCTGACACTGTAGAGCTGCCTAGAATGGGTGAGGAACTGCACCACCACCAGTTGTTTTTATTTAAGCGTGCCCAATCTTGGAACATGTTATGGTTCAATATATTTGTATAATCATTCTGTAAGAAGGCTGCTGACAAATTTGAAAGGTTTCTGAAAATAACTCCAAGAACATTACAGTCTGGAATACTTTCCTAACATAAAATTAAAGCAATTTAGCTTCTAAAAAGCAGAAAGGTTTAGAGGTATCTTTAAACACCTTCAGGATGAAAAAAAGACTGTGAATTGAAAGTAGTTTTTTAAATACGTGGGGGTAGTAAACTAGCAAGACTGGAACCTGATAGAAGATTAATTCAGAATAGGACAAATTTTCCTACTTTGAAGCAATTAAAAGTCCAAAACAACTAAAGAGGGATCAGAACTGATCATCATTTAGTCTTTACATCTAGTCAGCTGCATGTTCTGGGTTTGATCCAGAAGTCGCTGGCTAAAACTTGATGAGCCTTGAGATTCAGAAGTTCAAATCAATGATGGCTCCAGTGTTAAAACCTGTGGATCTATAAACTTACAACGTTTTCTCATGTTATATACATGTACAACATCAAAGTTATTTAGTTCCTTAGAAAGGCTGTGAATTGAATTTACAAACATTAGATTGGCTTCCAAGCCGACAGAGTTTAAAACCACATATATCATAATGGTAAGGAATAAAGATCTCACATATGTAGTCTTTACCACACTTGTATTGCCAGTTTGAACATTCCAGCCTTTTAAGAAGGTGTTGTGATGGGATATGACATCACTGTAGTTTTAGATTCTGGTTTTACTGAGACATGTTTGATTATGTTAATTAATCTGTCTTTCTCAGTACACAGGATTCCCCAGGATCTAATTCATTCAAGTGTGAAACCCCAGAGGCTTTGACCTATTACTAAACACAGAACTACAAATAGAGTAGATATTTTTTGATAAACACGGTCCAAAAATTCATTTTGATAAACACGGTCCAAAAAGCCAACCTAAAAATATAAGAATAAAGTCACTAAAAAGAAAAATGTAGCTGTTCAGTATACCTCAATAAGCAAAAAAAGGCTTAGCAATGTATTTCAGTCTCTGAAAATAAAGTGGGGAGTCTGTATAAAAGGATTTGGTAGTTTTCTCTGTAAGAAATATAGGTATTCACCACAAAGTTGCAACACAGTATTCTTCAAAATGTATTATCTCAAAAGCAAGTCTTGGAGTAACAAAAAAGCAATAGACTTTTTAGTCTGGTTTGCTTAACTGTTGGCTGTTTCATTCAATTTCTGGATGCATACAAATAAATTGTTTCTAATTCATGGAGGATTAAATTATAAATATTTTAACAAACTGAGGTGTGATCAACAGTTTGCATATGTTTTTCTTCAGATAATTTTTCTTCTCAAGTACCTTCTATCTTAAGCCTTAATTCTCTTAATTCAGATGAAGTTCCCCAGTTCCAGTGGCAACTCATGTTCTTCTATCCATAGTATTCCTTAGATCTGTGGTAAATTATACAAGAAGCTAATATTTGGGAGATGGGTAATAGTAGTGGCAGAAATTAAAACACAGATAGATGGTCTATATTTTACTTTGAGTACTAGAGCTCATGCAATGTTGACAGAGTAATAACATATCACATCTACATATCAAGTGCATATACAGCAGAATTTGGAAAATATATTGGTAGAGGGAGAGGAGATTGGAAACTTCAATGAAAAACTTCACAGTCTTGTAAATAACAGGTATATACATAAAAACAAGACCCTCAAATTTTCTAATATGTAAAGTAACATTATTATTAAATAAAAGTAGTTTTCAAAATGTGTGCCTATGTATTCACTTCATATGAAGACGACTAAACAAGGATATAAACATAGTGTAAATTTGTACTGCATAAGTAATCACTGAAAAGAAGTGCTGATGTGTAGCTGATATGCTTATATTCACTATAGTGTCTTGACTGCCTCAGAGCAAAATCTGGTCTTTTCTTTATGTGCTTATAAACAGAATTTCTGTTAGATAATGAGAGTCAATGGGAAGTCAGTATTTCCCCTGTATTTTAGAAAAAAGAAGAGAACAAACAGTGGTCTAAGAAAAGGGTGAAATGCTGTGAACCATTGTGCACACAGTCCAGTCAAAATCAGAAAGATTTGCAAACTGATTTAATACTTTGTTATTAGCTCCGTTTATTAATCAAGACTTCAATCCATCAAACTGTGTTTAGCTCAAAACAAGTGAGCTGGAGTTTTGATGGAGTCAGCGGCCCTGGTAATGTTTTGCTGGCTCAATGCTCAGGGGAGGTAGTTCCTGCTAGTTAGTAAGTGCTCCTCTTTTCTTTGTGTAATTTCTCCTTGCAATCATAACAGAATAATGCCTAAATATCCAGAGTGGCCTGCCATTTTCCCAGTGTGAAACTTTGAGTTTCTTTAATTTTTTTGAGTGTTAGTTATTTTTCTTTGCCCATGGGATAGATTTGCATGCAAAAAATTAACTTTGAGAAGCAAATTGTACTTGTATAAATTAACTCCCATGGATTTTGATGCTAAAAATATGATTGCTTGCATGTGTAAAGCATAGTATGGGTTGAGACAATTTTAATGATACAGCTGAAAATGTGTGGGTCTTGTAATGAGTTGAATTATTACAAGGACACCTCAGTGTTTTGTTTTTTCGGCTGTACTGTATTAATGTTTGTGCTTATAGTCAGGGGCTTAGTTATGATATTTTCAAAATGTGCTGTTATTGGACTACCTTTGTTTCTATTGGTGTATTTTACATTAAAATAAAATAAAACAATAATAATTTAAAAAAAATCCAAAACCCTTTCAAGTAAGCACTTCTCTGTGCCCATGAAAAAATGCAGTGAAGTATCAATGCAGTAGGTATATGTGAAATGGAAGGAATCAAGCCTAGGAGCCAAGAGTTTCTAGTCCTACCATTACATCGGTCTTCTCATTCATCTTACAGAGTATACAGATTTTGCAGCATGTTCTAGCAGCTAACAAACACAAGTATGAATTTAGAGAGAGAGGGAATACTAAAGATATAGATCAAAGTGGAAAATCTTCGACTAACTGTGATCTCTTTCTTGCTATGGTCTGTGCTACGCTCCAGCACGTGTACTGACTGTACACATTCTGAAAAGGGTATAAATCTATTAAGAAGACTATGAGCTATATAGACTGTCAATAACTCTTTGAATTCTTGTACAACTTAAATACAGGGGATCCTTTATAATGATCTGGGAAGCAGTTTCAAAATGTAAGGCCTGGGGTAGCTTAGTTTGGTAGCTGGCTGTTATTTTTTAAACATTGCTACTTGAAGATGGTTTTCATAGTTGTCGCTGAAAACCAAGCTATTTTTGTTCACTTTTTCCTCAGTAGTTTTTTCATATAAAGATATTTTGACATCTATTGACCCGTTTCAGCTCATTAATTTGCTGGAAAACGTATTATTTTGGTGATAATTAATTACATAAAATTGTTTTTATACATGTTACTTTTGGTACGGAATGAGTGCTTAACAACATAGTTTGACTTGTTTGTAAGGGCTTGGACGGCTGGATCATTTGCATTGAGGTGTAATTACACATGTCTCTGACCTTCCCTTTTCAGAAACCTACTTGAGAATCCTGCACATGGAAGCTTTTCCAAGAAATATAGCAAACGAACATTATCCCTGAAACTAAATAGAAGAAAGTGAAACCACCCCTTATTGTTCTCTACAGCCACTGACCTATTAGTTGTTTACATTTGGGTAGAATATGAGCTATAATACTTTGGGAAGATTGATATATTATGCCAATTGACAGTTTATGAGCAGAATGTAGTGCTATAACACACCCTAATGTACATTCCTTTTGCGGTAAGTGACTTAATACCTTAGGATTTTAGAAAATGTGTTCATGTTAGCAATCCTGCTGAGGTAAATTGTGAAGTATACCTTCATTAAAGGTACTGATATGTTTTCACAAAAAAGCTGAGGAGTACCAGTGAGAACTTCCTCAATGGAAGGTGAACACATCTGCCTCAGACTTGCTGAAGAACAAGTTTAGAGAAAAGAGCCTGAAAGAATAATAAGCCAAACTCTAGGCTTAAGACCCAGCTTCAGCTTGAATGTTGTTCCTCAACCCTTATAAACCCAGACCTTAATCTCATAATTCATTAGACCCTGCTAAACCATAAAATACCTCATAGCTCACAATATTTTGAATATGTTCATGTTCTAAGTCAGAGACAAGTACTTTCAGTTTGCTGATTCTTGTTAATGTCTTCCTTTTCTTTTTGTTGAAGTCAACTGGACTTTAAAACGCTAGTTTCTATAAAAAGGCAAGAGTCGTCCTTGATCTGAATCCATGGTTGTCAGGGAGAAGGATATAAAACATCAAAATCAATTGTGCATGGTATTTCAAAATTACATATGTAATAGCAAGCAACTTCACATAAATCATCTTTATTATCATCAGGTCTTGAAGATAAAGGATTATAACAGTATTGACAAAAGACTGAATATTTTCCCTTATAAAACAAGTTAGCAACCTTCCTTTTAGCAGTAATTTTAGTATTGTCTTATAGTGGCATAGTTTACTGGTGGAAATCATTATTGTTATTTATTAATGTTACTATTAATTGCTATATGTGATCAATGCATCAAAAAGTGGAAAATAACACATCAGCAGTTATGGTTATGGTGATTCTATTGTATTTTTGCTTATTTTATATTTATCCTAGCTTCCACCTCACTACTTTCCACACAGACTGCTATAGAAGGTAGGCTTGACTACAAATGTGAAACCCCTGTCTGGGACAGCGAGGAGGACTGCCCTGTGAAGTCTACTCACATTCAGAGCAGCAATATACTGAAATAGGTGTTTGAAATTATTTATGATTCTACGTGACTGAATGTAGTAATCTATGAAGATACTCAAGCCACCTTGAAGCAACTTGTCAAAACCCATCACCATGCTGTGGTGGTGCTCTGCCTTGGCCTAATTAGTCCTGTTGGGAAGGTAATGGGAAGGGAACAGGATATACACCTGCCTGCACAGCATTAATTCTACTTAAGGAGGTCTTTGTTTCTTCAGTGCAGTGGTATTTTTGTGGGTACTATGAAGCTGAGCATAGGTTGGGAAGATGACTTCTGAGACATTAGGTTTAGCGTATAGCTATTTTGGGTAATAGCACAGTTGCAAAGTCATGCACAGTTTGACAAATTTAAGTTACACTGCAGAAATATCTAACCCTTTTTCTGCTGCTCTCCCCGAGGGGTAGTATCCCACTGTTTTGATGATTAGAAATTTTTTTGTGATTCAAACCCTGGCAAGTTTAAATTCACATATAGTTTTCTGTTTGATTGCTTAGGTTTTGTGTTGGTGTGTGGGTTTTTTTGACAGTATTATTCTTTTCCTTCCTTTGTGTTTACCTCAGGAAGTGCATTTACGAAATGAACCAAGCTCTTGCAGTCTCCTGAGTACTTTTCCTCACCTTTTTTTTGCGGCTTGAATTTCTTTTTCTCAAAATTAAATGATGAGAATAAAATGCAATAATCTGCCTAAGGTCAGTTCAAGACTTTATAGTATTTTCCTTAAAAAAAGAACATTTCCAATATTCTGGACATATGCAGTATCCATTTGGCACCAAATCAAAGAAAATAAAAATATCCCTGTTCATAGGTTTTGGACTATCTTGTTAGATTTTATTTTAGGTGTCTTACCTTGGTCCTTCATGAGCTCATGAAATCTACAGGATTAAATGGCTTTAAAGTTAAAACAATTTATCAATAATTCCATTACATTCTGAAATGTACTGTAGTGATCCTGTGCACTCATGTCAGGGTACTAAGTGCACTAATAGCCATTAAAGACCCTGACACAGCCTCATCTGGGACCTCCAGCCACACTCAGCATCAGGAGGGACATGAAATTGCTTTCACTTTTCCGTTATTTCCATCTTTTGCTTAATACATTAATTAACCAGCTTTAAGTGCTGGTGCCTTTCTTACTGAGATCCCAAAAGAACCACTGCCTCCTCAAAGGAAAAAAAACCTGCATGTGGGCCCAGAAGACCCGTTTAAGCTCAAGAGTGAGCCTTCAGTCCCAGCCTGAGCTACAGTGTAGGCGTACCAGTCTCCAGTCATGTCTCTTGCTGTTCCTGGCTAGACCTGAGTTGCAGCCATTCCTTCAGTCCCCTCTTTGGCCTCACTCCTGTTACCCCTTGATGGATCTTCCTCGGCCGTCCTGGGTTGATGGTTGGACTTGATGATCTTAAAGATCTTTTCCAACCTAAATGATTCCATGTTTCTGTGATCTGCCTCATGGACATGGTTCACCCCTTGCTGGGTCTGGCACAGTCGGAGGACCGTCACTAGCATGTGACTGTGCCCACCCTACTTGGGTGCTGTGGGACCACAGCCTATCAGAGACAGCATGGCTTGCCCTGGGTATGCTCTTGGCCCCTGACTCACCTTCCCTCCAGGGTCAGCCAGCCCTCCTGGCTTCCTGACACCTTGCTGTAGGTGTGGCTGCAAACCCGTATGCTTCTAGCAAAATGGAAAGTCTGTGAAAGCACATTGAAAAGTGGGTATGGAAAGCTTCTGTTCTCACATGGTAGTGCTTTACACCTATTTTGATCCTACAAAAGGCCACACTATGAAGACTCAGCAACACTGTATACAGCTCATTGTACCCCTACCCATGTTTTGATGATTTAAAAATAATACGCTAGTGATGGCAACTCTCAGAGAATATAGTCTCCATCGGCTTATTCCTCTCACGTCAGCTTCAGTGGTATAGGTTCGTGTCTAGTTTTCAAACTAGAAGTATTAAGCAACTTGATATGCCTGACTGAATTTAATTCTTTTGTTCAGCACTAATACATATTTATTAATGTAGAAAAGTATAGTATAAAAATATGTGAGTTTATGTACAGTATTCCTCTGATTTGAACACTGATATGCTGTGATATCAGGCACCATACACAACCACAATCTATTGGTGATAGATACTACATTTTTTAACTTTTATTAATAAACATCATGTCAAAGTATAAACAAAATTTAAGTTGGTTATCCAAAACTTGTTGAGAATTCATAAACATCCTAAAGCAAAAGCTTATTTGTCTCCTGTAAAAGGAGAGCTTTGAGAAAAACTTTTGATGATAAAACATTGCAAAACCTCCCACCACTCTGCTCTAATTCACACTGCAGGTGGAGGCTAGTGCAAGTACAGACAGAATCAGACATTCAGCAGGTGAATTAAATTAAGCTCTTTACAAGATAATTAAAAAACCTGGACCCAGGTACTGTTTCTTTCTTTACAGAAGGAAGAATAGACCAGAAGTGTTCTTTTGATGCTCCTAACTTGTTGTAGCAGTATGGCTATCTACAAAGGTAATTAAGAGAGAGTTTTATGGTTTTTTTTTTAATTTTTTTTTCATGTTTCTTAAGGAAATATTTTCTATTGCTGGACTGCTATTTTTTCCTTGAGAATACAATTCTTTGCAGTTGCTCTAGCATGAGGTAGATTTCTTTGTATGTTTTGGTTTTGTCCTATGAGTGCTGTTTGAGTACAGGGACTCGCTATGTGTAGTAATGACTTTTAAGGTAGGGAAACTTAATACAGTTGATGGCTTGCTGTTTCTTTGTAATGTGCTTCTCTGTCAAATTCTGGGGATGTCTTGAAAAATCTTGTTCTGTATTCGGTACTAGGGGACTGGTGCAGCTCTTCTGTAGCTGCAGTTCTGTATTTCTTAAGTATAAAGAGTTTGGGGAAGTCTCTGCTCTCTTATAATCTCTTCTTTGTATTCTAGTTTTCAGTGTGTAGCTTGTTGTGCAGAGGTGGTGCTAAGGGGAGAGGGGGCTGTGCTGATGAGATTTAGCTGACTACTAGTATGAAAAAGGCACAGCTGGTTATTGGGCTTCCCACGCTGCTATTATTTCCCAGCTTACTTGTTTCATTTTATTAATTCTCAAATCAGTCTACCTCCTAACTTAAGCTTTTACTGTGTTGTTCAATGTTGTTCATGTTTGCAGTATCCATAATTCACATCTGTGAAAAGGATCGTGTTTAATTCTCTGGATTTTTTTTTTTTTTTTCTGAAGCAGGCTCATAGTGTTTAGGTTTTCTTTTATCTAATGCTCTCTGCTTAAGCATTTCCAGCTAGGGCTGTTCATCAAGGAAATACAGATGTGGTGAGGGGAAGCACTTATTGAAAAGAGCTTGTAAATGGCTGTTGCTGTTAGTACAGTATTTCCTAAGTAAATATGGATTTTGAACCTGTTTTTTGAAGTTATTTTTAGGAGATTTTTAACATTGTCTCTCTTTCTGGAGTTACCCTAAATGAAGGCTGCTTAGGTGACTCTGCTTTCAACCTGAGTGCAAATAATAAGAAAGTGGAAGTAAGTATAAGTTCAAGGAGCACTACTTGCTGAACTGATGGGTACAGGAAAGTGGTACCAGAGTGCAAGAGCTTTCCTATGACCAGGTAAAATGTGCTCTGAAATTGAGCTGTGCAATTAAAGCTGTGGGCTGTGTATATATATATATGTAAATTTCTGCCTAACAGTAGCTTGATAGTGGGAGAAGATTGTTTCAGTATTTGACCACTAGACATTTGTAAAAGGTGTGCTACTCTTTCCACTCACTGTGCAGCTTCTGTTTGTGTGTGGCAAGGGATCTAGGAAAGCTTTGAGAGATGTAGTTCTTAACAGTTTTTCCTGCTTTGTTGATTCACTTATTAAAAGGAGCATCAAATAGTTGTATTGAGTTTTTTTCTAGCCTCATCCTTCTGGGAAGGAGGAAGGGGTAAGTGCAGCATGCAGTTATATCTCAAAGGGATATAATTTGAAAACATTCTGCAAGTCTTGAGACCTCAAACATTCAGTAATGTTAAAACTGTGTAAGGGACTCTTTACACAAAGAATTATTTTAATATTAGAAAATGGGAACAAATGAGATTCATGTGCTTTTCCAGGTGACTTGTTTAACGTGTTATAGATCAAGTCTGTCCACCTTCTGAAGCTCACTCCTCTATGACTGGTATGTGCAGCCTGTGGGGCAGACCTTCAGGATGTGTGCTTTAAATAGCAATGCATATAGGACGAAATTTTGAGACTATTAAATGCTAGATTGCACTGGATAGTGTGGCCAGAAGGACAAGAGAAGTGACTGTTGTCTTGTACTCAGCACTGGTGAAGATGCATCTCAAATAGTGTGTTCAGTTTTGGTTGTCTCCCTTCAAGAAACATGTCGAGGTGCTAGTGCGTGTCTGGAGAAGGGGAATGAAGCTGGTGAAGGATCTAGAGCACAAATGTTTTGAGGAGTGGCTAAGGGAACCAGGGTTGTTTAGCCTGGAGAGGAGGAGGTTTGGGGGAGACCCTATTGTTCCCTACTACTACCTGAAAGGAGGTTGTAGCGAGGTGAGTGTCGGTCTCTTCTCGCAAGTAACAAGTCATAGGATCAGAGGAAATGGCCTCAAGTCACACCAGGGGAGGTTTAGCTTGGAAATTTGGAAAAATTTCTTCACTGAAAGGTTTGTGAAGCACTGGAACAGGATACCCAGAGAAGTGGTTGTGTCACCATCCCTGGAGGTATTTAAAAGGCGTGCAGATGTGGTGCTCTAGGGACATAGTTTAGTGGTGGACTAAGCAGTTAGGTTTACAGTTGGACTCAATGACCTTAAGGGCTTCTTCCAACCTAAATGATTCTATGAAACAGTTAACATTTTAAATTGGTTGAGCATATATATTAAAACAGTTCTTAAAAAAATATGGGTTTGAAGTTCAGTTCAGTGCCGAAGTGCACTTACTGAAATCAAAGTTCTCATATCTACTGATAAGAGAATAGCTGGATATGATTCAAAGTCAATAGTTGTCTTCATACACCTGTGAAAATTATTGTCTTTACCTGATCCGTGCTTCTGATGTCTGTGCAATGCTGTCTCCAAGTGTCCATATCCAATAAATAATCTTTGGCTGAGTTAGATATACACTTCATTGTAATCCTTAAGTTTCATATCCTTAAATTTTGTACTTGTGCATTTATGCATTACTGTTGAGTCTCATTGAACAGCTACAGGTTGCTGAAGGTGTGGTTGGTTTTTTTAATGACAATATATTACTGTCACAGTGAAGAAATTTTGTCAGTAATGGGTCTTAGATCAGATATTGACTACAAAGTACCTCATTAAATACATCCTGTATCTTTAAGATGTGTCTTCATAAATGTTCTTTCTGCTAGGAATTTTATGGGTTACAGATTAGGTTGTTAACAAAGAAGTTAATTAAACACCATTTTTTTTTCTTTTCCTGCTTTTCTAAAAAAGCACAAATCTATAAGTTAACTGCTACTTCTGTAACTTGTACAGGCTTGAATATAAGGTGTTAAAGAAACAGTTTTTCCCCTCCAAATACACTGTAATCAAAGGCTTTTGCTTCAAAGGTACTAAACTAATTTCCAGGCTGATATTCATTGTTGTATGAAATAATTTTATTGTTTATCTATATACAGTAAAGTTTTTTTTAAAGGTCCCTGTTCAGCAGTCAGTATTTCTGATTTGTGCTGATCATATATCGATGCACCTCAACTTTAAAGCGCTTGGAAACAACTGAGTCTCATTGAATTGATTCTTATGATTTTTGTGTGTATGTGAATAAAAAAAAACCTTGATTTCATTTTGGCTTATCTTTTGTTACCTATTTTTCTGATCCAGTATAGCAATTACTCTGTTCCCGGACGATCCAGTCACAGAAAATCTGAACTCTGTGCTCCTAGATGCTTCAACAGCAGGAGGTTAGAGTGACCCCCTCTCCATACACTTAACAGCAGGTGTCTGGTGCGAATACACTGTTCTGGATTGTAGTTAGTGTAAGTGAAGGAGAGCTATGACAGATAGCTTGCACTACCTAGCTGCAGATATTGTTTTGTTTTTCTGTTTAAGTTGCATGGCCTGATAAGATATGCATATATAAATACACATACAGCATATGCTTAAATATGACATAGCATTATGTTCAGTCTGCAACACTGTTTTTAGAAAATGAAAACCCTATCTTCAATGACTGAATGTATTTATCACTTGGTTTAGAGTACTTATTTTCTATTGTCTCGGTCACGTGATATTGAGTGGAGACAATTTTAGAATTTGCCAGTCCCTTTTCTGACATAATCATAGCATTAATTCAAAGACTCTTCAGAAGCAGAAAATTATAGTGAAGCATAAAACAATGTTCTTTTCTAGTGGAGTATATATTTTACATGTTAATGTTCTTGGCTGCATCTTTAGTTCAACATAACATGAATTTTACTTCAGCTACAGATATAAAGATGGTGTGGAACTTAAGACTTTATTTCATTTATTAATAAAAAATAAGCATATGAGCTAACTTACATAAAGGATTTCAGAAAATAGCAGATTCTGCATGGAAATTTACAGAATTGCATTCCTTCACTTGTAGTAATCGCATCACATTGTATAAAACCACAGAGGAACTGAGTTTTTTATTTAAACAAATGTTTTCCAAAGGTGAAGAATGGCAGTGCCTTCATGAAAATTTTACATTAATAGCTAAAACTAAGTTGGGGACTTATTAATGTAACCAATTCGAGAGGATAGATGCTGGGAAATGGAAGAGGACCCTTACTGCCAGAGTCCCACTCACTTGGGTCATGCATGTGTTTCTGTATGCAGAAAATACCTGCTTTGCCATTGAGTAGGTGCTTGCAAAGCACAGGCATGTGAAGGACCCTGTGGTACTGTCTCGTGGAGGAGATGTGCCCCACTCTATTAGCAAACTGGTGTATAGCCATTCAGAGTGGTATTTGAAAATTTGTTTTTGCATGGCATGGTTACAATGGTGAGAATCTGCACTTTAATACTTCGGCTAATGAATAGGAAGCTAACGATTTCTTAATATTTCTAATTTTTGTAAGTTTGTGGACTACAATATCCTTGAGGATGCTCTGGGACATGAAGGTAAGGGGTTTGGTGGAAATCTGTAGCTTTACATGTTTTTGTTGCATGAAAATTCCTGGTTACTTCAGAGTGAAAAATCTTTCTATATCTACAAAACAGAACGTGTGAAGGGGAGCTCTGTGTGTGTTGGCAGGATGCCAAGTTCCCATATATCTCATAATTTTAGCTTTATTGAAGTTTGGAAATGATAAAAGCAATCTTTGAGTGAGATGCACAAGGAATGGCAAATTATGATATATTTGTATTCCTCACGCATACTTTAGAGTGGGCTTCACAGGTGTATTCTGAAAGCATGGAAATCTCTCTTGTGATTATCAGCCCCTTTTGTGCAGATAAGGGGGAGAAACAGTTATTGTTTCCATTTAGGAAGTAGGTCGGAGAAGCGAATGAATTTTAATGCTAATGGAGTTTACTGTGAGGTTTAAAAAAAACCCCAAACAAACCACAATCAAAACAAATGACACCAACAACTATAACCAACAAACAAACAAAACCCAATCCAACCCAAACCATAAAACCCAGACAAATAATTTTGGTATCTCTTGCTATTATATATATATCATTATATAGTAGACGATTTACATAAATAAGGAAAACTAATGTATATGTGTAATCTCTAGCTGGCAACTACCTCAAAGTTTTTGTTGCTTTTTTTTTTTTCCTTCTTTTTTTGACAAAACATTATTTGGTTGACTCATAAAAAAAAAAATTATGTATATTATATACATACGCACCCCGTGCTATGTGTCGTGCCACCCCCTGATATATCTTGCATGCTCACACATCTCAAAATTTCATTTGGAAGACAGGGAGGTGGTACTTAAGAAAACACAGCTGGTGACTCTGAGGCTGTATTTATTTGTTCCCTTGTCTAGGATGTTCAAATCTAAAGTAAAAAGAAAAATTGCATTTTATCATTTGACTTGCCTTCTATGTAGTCAGGGTTACCTCGGCCACTTCATCCTCTCTGTCCATTGGAAGACTATTATCTAGAGTAATTCTCAGGGAGGACTTTTTAACTCTTGAGAAGATTTTTTTCTTAATTATTTTTTTTTTTAGATAATCATTATGTTCTATTTGCCTGACAAGCTAGAGTAATTTTTTTCCTTTTACAGACTATGAAGGAGGTTTAATGTGCAATTTGAGTCCTGCTTGATCTTGGGCAAAAATTTAAAGTGTGTGTATTTAAACACCTCATTGGTGATGGCTTCTATCTAGGAGAGTTGAGTCTATGCACTGCTCACTGGTGTGCTCTGCAGCACAGTTCAACAATCTGTGTTGGCTGGTTTATGGTTCACCTGTGTGATGGCAGTCTGGAATAACTCATAGCTTCAGGTAACTGGGATGCATTGCTGGGAGTGACAATCAGTAAGCATAGGAAAGGGAAGAGGAAAATGATGAGATTGTGCAACTCTTCTGCAGTATATCACTCCATGTGTTGACCAAAGAGACAAGGGATAGGAGACCTCTCTCATCCTGATTGTATTGGCTGAGAGGCAGAAAATAAAAGAAATCTATAGTTTATATAACTGCAGCAGAAATAGGAGGCTGCCACTGCTTCTAGAACAGCTACTGTATGTGTTTCTTTCAGGGGCAGAGGGGTGTGATGTGGTTTTGCTGACTTAAGCAGCTTGTTTCATTGGACAATGTCTTGGTTCTGTTTATAAACTAATTCTGACCTCATCTGGAGTATCAATTGTTTTTATTCTGAATGGTGTTCCTGGTGTGTTTTCTCCTGAGGAGAGGAAGAGAATGAAGCAAGTCTATTTCATTTACAGATATAGGCAAAAAGGTTCGGATTCAACTGAAATCATCAAAAGCATGGTGGAATTGGGGTGTAGTGTTAGTGTGTCTTTGAATACTGCAGTTTGTTTGAACCCTGCACAATTTGACACATACTGGAAAAATTAATGACTTCAATTTATGTATAGGTGTTTTTTCCATTCTTCATCCTCAGTAAGGGTGCTTCTTGCTGAAAATGTTGTCAAAATGCATTTTCTGAAGAAATGCTCCTGATTGTCAGCCCAGGAGATGAGAAAAATGAGAAATATGCTTTAGTTCTTCTGGGTGTAAGATCTTGGAACAGATGAGATCCTGATGGATGAAGTTCAAATCCATTTAAAAATGGTGGTGGGGAGCTGTGGTCTAAATACAGAAATGATGTTGAAGAGAGATTCATACTTTCAATCTGGAGATGTAAATGCACTCAAATAGTCTCTGGCAGATGAGTAATATAGCAGATTTTTGGGGCTTGTTCCTTGGAATAAAAGAAGCTGGATGAAAAACTGCAATACAAATGTAAATAGCCTTGCAATAAAAATGAAGGGTGTCAGTTCACCAATTAGGATGTCTAGCAATAAGAGACCTATTACCAAGGGAACAGGAATGCAGTAATGGCAAAAAGTAAATTAAGCTGCTGTGCATTTCCTGGGCCTCAGTAGGATAGAATGTAGTCTTCAGGAGTACAGATTAAAACTGATGCTCTCATTAGTTCTGTTGTCTCTGTGGCACTGCTTTATACTGCTTTTTGGGAAATAGAGTGAAACATGAAAGTCATTTTATGGACTTTTGTATAGCAAAGGAGTTGGTTTTTTATTTCTTGGAGGACCCTAAGTGTCTCCATGTCCTTTGGAGATAGTAATGTTCTTTAATCTGGAGAACGTATATAGCTATTTCATTTTTTACTTTCCAAAGTCTAAAATGGGAGTAAGAATACTTTTCTTTCTTATTTGCTTCTTGGTATAGATGAATGATTATAGATATGTAATCGACCCAACTTGTTAAATACAACCCCCATGATGACAAAGAAATCCCATTCGTGAGACTTTACTAATATGTAGGACTTTCAACCTGCTGGAAACATTACTCATTTTTCATAAATGTTAAGCTACTTTTTCTAGAGGGAGGTCCAAAATATTTTTGCTGTATAGAAACATAGTGGCAAAAATTTCTCATTTATCAAAAGCTTTTAAAAATGGCTGAACTGTTGAAGCTTCTAAGACATCCTTGTCAGTCGATAAGGCAAGAAAACACATTTAAGAATGATGACTGCTACCTCTGCCTAGCTTAAACAGCATTCAACAGCAATAGCAAGAGATAAATTTTGACATATTTCAGAAGCTCTGTTTGCACACATAATAAAAAAACTCTGCTGCATTCGTAAAGAAATGTTAATACAAATTATGTAGAAAACAAATCCAAACTAATTCATACTGGATTCTTGAAAGCATCTCAATTCTTTGCTTCCTCAGTCATTAGTAAATTGTTTACTTGTTTTACAATCTATTTCAGTATCTCACAAAGATTAGCAGTGGCTAGAGTAAACTTGTAAACTTGTTACTAAAGTGTGTGAATAATGCTGTAGTGGGTGCAGAGAGAGGAGGAAGTCTTTAAAAATGTATTTAGACTTACGCTGGCAGTTATGCTTTTACTGTTATGACTTACTTAAATGATTGTATTTAAAATTGATGGAAGGTGAGATCAAGCAGCATGCTTTGAAAACCCCTTCAATTCAATATAACCAGGGTGACCCTTGTTTCACAGTGCTCTTTCTTAAAAGTAGTGCATTTTGGATACTTCCTTTGGAAAAATGTTTTCTAATTATCATGCATGCCTAGATACCTGTGGGAGCCCTCTTTGAATAAATGAAGGCTGTTAGGTGAAAAATGTAAAATGGAAAAAGCATTGGGTTGTTAGAATTAATAACAAAGCTACTTGGTGGCTATTTGCCATAGCCAGCCATAATATCCCTTATGGGAAGGATGCACATGTAAATGACATCCTGAAGTTAAATACAGTGCAGGCATCTTGTAAAGGCTGTGGGCAGGAAATAAACTTCTCTTGCATGAGACATTTGGAGTCTGGCATTACAGTGAATCAGATTTTTCTAGCCACAAGAAAGGAAAAAATCTGTTCTTTGAAACATTTTCTCCAAAAATGTTATTAGCAAGGAGTTTTTCTCTAAAGCAGAGGAAGTGCAGTAAAGAAGGTGACTCATTGTCCACCAGTTTTCTTTTTTCAGCTTAGCATTCAAAAATGTTTTTAAGATACAGCTATTGTATGTAAATGTGTCAAACTATGAATGTCTTATTTCAATAAACAATAGAGGTAAAAAAAAGTCAAATGGGAAGAATTTCAGAATACTGTGAATATCCTGGTCTAAAATACTAGGATACTGAGAGCAATCTCCCCAGGATGTGATGGTACTCATCACTGAAGTTTTTCAAGATGTAATTGGACAGGTGCTAGATAATTTCATCTAGGACCCCTTTCCATGAAAAGTTGCACCAGGTGATCTATCAAGGTCCCTTCCAAACTGGGCTGTTATAAGATTCCTATGAAATAAGTAGCTTTTACACGATTTGAGTTGTACTGGGACTCATGCCGACAATTTTCAGGTGTTAATGCTTCTTGTCAGTGACCAGTGACTTCTGAAGGGTTTGTGTTTACTGCTAGGCAGCTGAGGCTAGAAGAGTTTTTCCTTGTCTTAACTGTTTAGAAATATGATTTATTTATTTTTTTTTATTACTGGCAACTTGTCAAGGTCAACTCTAATTTATGACCAGTAGCAACTGAAATACCTTACCTGAGATCAGTTGCTTTCCAGATAGTGAAATACACTACAGACTGCCTGTTGTGTGTCAGCTCTGTTTGTTCATGGAAAAGCTGGTATCATTGCCCTTAGCTGACTAGCTCTGAGACGGGGCCATTCTGTCAGGGCAAGGTTGACTAGACCTTGCTAGTTGATAAAAATAAGAGATCCAAAAGACTTGACTTGAAAAGAATCCAGATAAAGCCTGAGAGTGGCTTTCCAAAGCAGCCTGTGAAGTTAAAGAATACTTAACAATGAGGGACTCTATGGGACTCAGTTTAGCCTTCAGGGCCATGTTATTTTACAGACATTTTTGCATCTCTTAGTTTATGAAAATTAACTCATGTTGTGTTGTTCTTATACCAAACTACTGAGGACACTAGGCATGAGATGTGTCCCTGCGTTTACCAAAGTGAACTGACCAGGAAAAAAACTTGCATTTTCTGTGGGTTTTCTCACCAAAGGTGTTACTTTTTCTCTGAGGGAAAACAGAAGCTGAAGAAGTAATGGCTGTTCTTTTCATCTTTCTGTTTTGGGGGGTGTGTGTGTTTATATCTTTGTTAAACATGAAGAGAATCTGTTGAGTTAACTTATAAGTATTTGTACATGTTCCTAATTAAATGTTCAGAAGGAAAAGAAGTGAATTAGCTTTGCATAAACATAGACTAGTCCCCCACTCAGCTTTACCTACCATCAAGTAGACAATAGGAAAAACTTTAATGGAGAAGTTAAACAGCAACTGAAAGCTGCTGAATGTGATATATTTATTTAATCCAGGGAAACTTTTGATGGACCGAGTTCTTCTTTTCTTTGATATTACCCTCTCACAAATGAGATTTGTCACTATAGCTGAAAATCTACCAGATTCATGGAACTTTCTTGCCCCAAACGGAAACAATGCTGTAATTTTTAATGGCTTATGTGATCCGTGAAGAGAGAATTCCCAGTACAATACATTGGGATTTCAGCTGAGGGGTAGAGGGAGGAAAATATGTAAGCAAAACCCTAAATACCTTCACTGTAATTCCCACTCCCCCATAGTGTGAGTTTTAATGCAATATTTTGCCAAGGCCCTAGAGAGACTTCTTCAAAGCCAGCATACAGGATTTTTTACTGACTCTCTGTGTGCTCAGAAACTTATGCAAGTTGGAGACTGTAAGCATTTATCTGTTGTTATTGCTAATGCTAACAGAGTTCTGACATATGCTGTTGCAGTTAAGATTACTGACAATGTGTCACCTAACTGCCAATTTCCAGGTAGGATGTAACAAGGAAATCTGTTAATGTTCTATGCATTTGTAAAATCCCTTTAAAAGGATAGGGTGTTATCTGAAGTGATTTCTCCAATGTGTTCAGTGGGAAGCCTGGTCAAGGGTGTTGGCGAAGCAGCTTCTATGCTGAGTAGAAAGAGATGCTTTATACCAGTACATGTGGATGAAGTCACAGCCTACCACTGGCAGGCAAATGGTTTCAGACTTGCAAAATGAGCAAGACTGGCAGATCTTCACCTGCTGCAGGTGTTAGTGCTGTTCCCAGTTCTAAGACTATAATAAAAACTAAGCAAACTCTCAACTGGGTAGCCGAAATCTCTGCTTTCCTGCCTTCAGAACAGGAGAGCTGGGCTGCAGTCTTGTGCAGGCAAAACGCAACTAATTCCCAGGGTTTTGTTGTATAATGAAAATAACTCATTGGGAAACGGCATTATTGGAAGTGGATCTACCTGCAACAGTTTAATGAATGTACTGTGAAGTACAATGTCCTTTTATTTCCTGTGTTATGCTTCCCATAAGAAGAAATCTCTATGCCCTTATTAATGTAATACACAAAGGCAGGCTTTTATTAGACTAAACAGAAAAATCAGAAACTGGCTGACCACTTCTCCAGCAAACGTGTTGGTCACACAGATCACAGAATCATAGAATGGTTTGGGTTGGAAGGGACCTTACAGATCATCTAGTTCCAACCCCCTACCATGGGCAGGGATGCCTTCCACCAGCCCAGGTTGCTCAAAGCCCCATCCAGCCTGGCCTTGATCACCTCCAGGGATGGGGCATCCACAGCTTCTCTGGGCAACCTGTGCCGGTGCCTCACCTCAGTGAGGTACCCTCACAACCTGTGCCAGTACCCTCACAGTACAGAATGTCTTCCTTGTTAGCTTAGGATGTATTGCATGGATTATCTACCAAAAAAACCCTAGATAAGTATGGTCGGGGTGGAGGAATGAACCCCAAACAAGTTCATCTCGTTAGTGTGAAAAAGCAATGGAGAAAAAGAATTGAAATAGAACAGCATATACACACGGCGATTGTTTTAAAGAGCACCTGTTACATCAAAGGTAGATGTGGGGTTTGGGTTGGTATCTTTTTGAACAGCAGAAGAGTTTTTTGGGGTTTTTTGGTAGTTTTTTTTCCCCCAGGAAAACAAATAAAAATACTTTCAACAAGATTTTTTTTTTTTAGTAAAATTGGTTACATTGATTTTTCCATGACTAAGATTTTTTTTACTCATGTTTTGAGGTATATCTTTTAAAGACTTAGGATCAGGAGTCATTGTGTAGAGATAAATATGTATATAAAACAAATGATGGGACAAGAGTACACATCAGACTAGAAATCTAAGAATCTGATTCCCAGTGGTGTATTTCAATAGGGAAAATAATCCAAAAGCCAGATACTGGAGCATTATTTGATCATATTTAAAGCCTATCATTGAATTTTAGAATCCCAGAAAGGACCTTTTGGAAGTTGTCAGGTCCATCTAACCACCTGCTCAAGCAGGGTCATGTAGCGTAGGTGGCCTAGGACCATGTCCCGATGGGTTTTGAATATCTCCAAGGATGGAGACTCCACCACTTCTCTGGGCAAACAGTGTAGCAAACAAGTGCTTGTTAGGTACTCCTTGGCACAACGAGTGCTTGAAAGCCCAGTCACGGTGATGACTTCTGTGAGTTGCACAGGAAAGCATTTTATTAAAGGTTCTAGGTGCCCAGTATCAACTTCTGATTTTTACCAATTTGGAGAGGATTTGCTTATTCCTATGCTGTTTCCTTCACCTGGCTCTACTTTAAAATATATTGTATAAGAATTGCCTGGGATAGCATCACCCTTACAGGCTATCTGAGCAATGAAATAAAAGGGAAAGCTGTGTCTCAAGATGTAAACTGTCTCAATTTCCCTTTTAATACACAGAAGACCAGGTTCAATTTGTAAAGTATTCACTAAAAAAAAAATAAAATTGCATCCCTATTTGATGTCTTCATGTACTAAATCTTAATGTAAACTACTTACATGTGATCAGATAACTGCTGAAAATATCAAGTCCTTCTTAAGCCCTGTTCATTCCCCTCCTCCAGCAGGTACTAAAAAGTACATGGTGAAAACAGATACATCTAAGAAATAAAAAACTAATGAACATCAAACAGTACTAAGGACTGAAAAATGTACTTAGAAGCCTGTCCAAAAAGATCTGCCTTCAAGAGAGAATTTTATACTTATATATATATAAAACAAGTCAATACATTCTTTAAATTCATTACATTTTTTGTTGCAATGAGCAGCTTTCCAAACAAACTTCTTTAGCAAAAAGTTACTTGGTAACCTTTAAACTTGATTCCATGCCCTCAGTCTTCTTACTTTTCTGCTTTCATTTTGCACCCTCTTTTCTCGTGCCCCCTCTGAGAAATCCCACTGGAAAACTGACTTTGGGTATAGAGTATCTAAGATCCACATTAAAAAACCTATAAAGGAAATATTTTGAAGCTGCAGTTCATATTTTGTTGTAGTTGTGTTTTAATCTTTCTTGCTTATTCAGGAAAGTAACAGACGTGTACAGTGGCATGAATCTTAATCTTGTGATACTGAGCCATTCTATATAATGGTAGGCTGTAACAGCTATTGTAGTTGCAAACAACACTCTCTCGATCTTCTTGTGTAACCTTCTCTTTTAATAGAGTGAAAAATACAGGATTTTTGCAGATGTCAATCCAATGCCAATACAGTTTCGCCAATACTTGGCCAGACCTTGAAGATTTGAGCATAGCAACGTTAATTTTGGAGCAGAAACCTTGAGTCCATGACCTTATCTACGTGTTACAAAAAGGTGTGGGGCTGGGGTATGAGGTGAAATCCTCAACTGAATGCTTGACGTTCTGTGGAAGTGGACAGACTGCTGACTAGATGGTTCAAGTCCTGAGGGCATGTGCTAGTTCCTCAACAGGCAGCCAATGTTTTGAAGGTAGAACTGTTGCAATGGGGTATGTAGTAGAATGAATGCTGGGACAGCATGTGTATCCCCTTTGTGCAACAGGTGCTCTTCTGGCTGAACTGCATCACTCCACAGGACAGCAGGGGGCTTGAGTGACTACATTTATTTACAAATAATCCTAAACTTCTGTGTCACATTTTATAGGCTTTTAAGTGTATGCATGCATCACAACATGATGCACAAGAAATTAAATATTCATGTTTAAATGGGCTACAGAAGCTATCCAGAATGCTGATAGTTTTATGGCACTCTAAAGTAAGACAGTAAATGAAACCTAATTTTAGAAATCCAATTATAGGAAAAAATATCGATGCTTTTAGTTCTGACATATTTGTCACTTTTGGTTTCGAAGGTGTACGTGTGGTGGGGCTGTTGGGGTGGTGCGTGTGTAGGATATGTGCTCCGTGACTCCCCACTTGGATTGAAGTTCATTTGTGGTACAGATGGTTTTTTGAACACTTGTAGCTCCATGACTATGAGGTTGCCATTGAAGGTCAACTTCAAACAAAAACTGGGCAATTGCCTTTAGACCTAGAAGATCTGAGATACAGCCACAGTCATTCTTGAACTTACTCTGTTACTGTTCATTAAGTATCTCTATAGTATCACACGTTCTACTGATCTGTGAACAATTCAATTAAGAAAAGAAATGAAGAATGTGATTTTTTTTTTGTCTTCAAATATTTACTAATATGATTCAATAATAGTAAGACAAATATCAAAAAGGAGCATGGCAGAATTTCTGTGAAAGTTCCTGCCTGAGGAAAGTTTGAGGCAGAAGAATAATTTAACTACTTTTTTCCTTTAAATAAACAGGGTTTCTATATGGCAATACAGTCTACTCTGCCAGGATCTGCAGATTCTGGGTATAATCCACTGCATGGATCCAGTCAACTAAATGAGCCAGACACTGAACGTACAGTGTAGGAGCATGTCACTACCTCGTGTTTATTTATGCATTTAATCTGAGTTGAAACATTTGCACGGAACTGTAGAAAACCTAAACGTACTTGATCCATTCCATAGCAAGAGCTAATGAAGCCTTAAACCAGTGCTGATTATCCCAATTTTTCTTAAGGTTTTGGACTGTGATTGGTTATATTACTACTGAAATATGACCAACTGTGAGAAGGAGGAGGGAGTTGAACTTCATGATCCTTATGGGACCCTTCCAACTTGAGATATTCTATGAACTGCAGATGTAACTCTTCATGATTAGGTAATGAGAAGCCTCAAATTTAGGGGATTTATAATTCTAGACTTGAATCTGGTCTGCTTCTGAACTGTAACATTAAAATTTTCATGTTATTTTTTCTTAAGAAGACAGGGCCTTTGGTAAGTGAAAATTGAGAGAGGATTCACTAGTTTTAAGATAAAGTTGAAGCTTCCTGCAGGTTTCTTGAAGTTCAAGATCTTTCATAAACTTGCAATGTTAAGTTTTAAAAGGAAGCTGTTGATGCCTATCTTTGACAAATCAGTTTTGCAAAATGTGTCTTTTAAGAAAAAGGTCTTCCAGAGTATCATAGAGTATGCTATGCATCTCTGTAAAGATGTAAGGATGTTAATTTTAAAATAATTTGGCTTAGCTGCTTGTTAGACGCAGATGCAACTTTTGAAAGGCAAGAGACAGCTGAAGGTCTCTAATTTCAAATATTTACTGAATTCTGGAAGAAAGTCCTTTTGACACCATATCTAGCCTACTTTTTCCTTTTTTTTTTCTTTCCTTTTCCCAACTGTAAATGGGATGGCTTCTTCTGTGTTTGTAAGATATCAAGGAAATTTTAAATACTTGAATATTCCTATACTGCTTTGTTCTTGCCTATTTTTCTTTAGTCTCTTTAATGTGTTGATGTTTTCCCTAGAACAGTCTGTCTACCCTACAGCACTTCTAGTAGCAAATCTGTTTTCACAAATCACTTTGAGAGAAGCCAACACTCATAAGGAAAATATGTTGATTTCTGCACTGTCCTGACATCTAACAGAAAGTTAAAATAAAGGCCACTATAAAATTCCACTGCAATTCATACCATGCTTGTTTTGTGTTCTGTGGATGTGCAGTTCTTCTAGATTAGAATATCATTCTGAGTTTAATGGGGTTTTTGCTTGTGAAAGAAGATGGTAATGAAATGAAGCACTACTAGGTTCCAGTCTTGAAATCTGTTCTCACTTTTTCATGAAGTCAAAGCTTTCATTGACGTCAATGACAGTTTTGCCTGAGTCAGAATTACAGGATTGGGTTGGTAGTGTCTGACTAAATGAATTTCAAAGAGATTTTGTTTCATGACCAGAAAGATCATTTTGGAGTGTCTTTCACAGCCAGTGGAAATGCTTCTTGTGATCATATTTTTGTTTTCCTTTTGTTTTCATGCTTCTTTAAAGCTTTTTTTCCCTGGGAGTTTACACTTTAAGAAATGAACAGAGTATTTTAATTAAAAGGATAGAAATGAGATTACTCTAAGAGCATTTTGCAGTCTTACTGAAAGATGCATGGATTTTCTTGGGCTCTTTTTTTTTTTTTGGACGTAACTGAGACAAGGCTTATTTAATTAAAAAAGGAAAAAAAAATAAAATAAAAAGCCCCACACATCTAAATATTCTTAAGAATAGTTCACAGTCGCAGAGATCAAAAAAGGAGAATGAACAGAATGAAGAGGGAATTTCACAGCCCGTAGTAAACAAGGGAAGAAGTGCATTTGGAGAGGGTTTTGCTTTTTTTTTTTTTTTTAACCCATTTGCTTTGACAACAGAATTTTCTCCCTGTTCAGCCTAATGCACTACCCTGCAACTATTACCATTTTTGGAAGTAATAAATGCAAGCAGTCCTAACTTGAAACCAGGCTTTAGTCAGTGGGAGTTAATAAAGGGAAAGTACTTATATTTAGTAGACCTACTGTGTAGATGTTGGTATGATTTGGGAGTTTTATTTTTTTTCAAACCCACAGACAGTATTCATATATGAAGCTCTTTACCAGACTTTGCAAATGACCTTAACCTAAGGTTGCCGTTTGCTGAAGTGAGGCAACTCAACGTAGTTTTTCAGCTACAGCTGTTAAATAGATTATAGTCCCTACTAGCAGGGGTCCTCAAACTACGGCCCACAGGCCAGATACGGCCCCCCAGGGTCCTCAATCCGGCCCCTGGTATTTACAGACACACACACACACACACCCCAGCCACTGGGGGTTGGGGGGGGGGAAACCAAGCAGCCGCAGATGACTGCCTGCCACTGCCTCCGCATGCCGGCCCCCTGGTTAAAAAGTCTGAGGACCCCTGCCCTACTTGTATGCAATGTATAGCTTGTCATATTTAGACTTCAACAGTAACAACCAGCCCTCCCTCTTGGTCACACAAAGAACTATGTGAACAACACAATGGAACATTGATTTTTATCCTTATTTAAACAAGTACAAACACTAATTTATTAAATGGCTTAGGATTTTTTTCCACACACAAAGTTGCTTACTATGTGAATAATTTAAATGGTGCTGGATCAGAGCTATGGTATCTTATTTGCTGGATCTGGCTTTTGTAAATATTGTTAGAAAATATGCATTAATTGTAATTTCTCAGAAATATTTTGAGGTGTTAAATTGCTCTGGCTTATAAAACAGATGTAAAGGAGGAGGTTTATAACAGCAAGCTTACTGAACTGAACTCTGTCTTTCTTCATGTCAGACTGTTTTCTTCGTTTTTTTCCTGCAATTTGCAGCTTGTAAGGAAAAGGCAGGATGCTAAGGAGATGAAACTACTTTTTTTTTTTTTTTTTTTCAAAGGACTGAAAGACAAAAATAAGTGATATGAAAGAGGTGGATCAGGATTGTGGGGAAGATGCCCAAGGACTGTCTGTTGATCTGTATTAGGGAACACAGTCTAAATATATCTAGTGATTTCTGACTATAGGATAGATGTGTTTTCCCTGTCTGTAAGGGAGTGCTATGGATGTTGCTTCCTGTGCCTGTCTCCCTTAGAGCGGGGATATCTTTGATGTTCTGTCACAATTTTAGCATTGTTTCTTTCTATTGTAGCTGCAGTATTGGAAGAGCAACATGAGATGTACTTCTTTTCAGCGTGGTTTACTCTAACTCCGAAGTGGTGGTGACATGTCCCTTCAGTCTGGAAAGGGAACAGGACCGAATGGCACATGCACTAGCTGTGTTATATCAGAATTTTGGGAGGGTTTATTCCTCTTTATGGAGATACCTTCTGTCTTCCCAGAACTATCTTGAATACTGACCTAACTATTTGGAACTTAAAGAAACGAACAACAATAACAACAACAACAAAAACACCAAAACCCCAATCTGACAACAAGCATCAGGGGAAAAGAGTAACGGAAGCCTATAGAACTAGAGGAGTTGTCTGGCCTCATGGCAGCCTGTTAGCTCCTTTGATAGTGTATCTAGAAGAGGAGGTGAATAGCAAAAGAGCACCAGCCTGGAGCAATGGCAGCATACTCTGTTCCTGCAGTGAGATGAGGGATGAAATCACTGAGCACTAATGTTGAGGGTTATATGTGGTCAGAAGACAAGCTTCAGATAAGAGGAATGAAGTGGTAGGACGTGCAACTTAAACAAAGCACGTCTATATTCTCAGAATGGTCAGGGTTGGAAGGGACCTCTGGAGATCATTTAGTCCAACCCCCTGCTAAAGCAGGTTCACCCAGAGCAGGTTGCACAGAGTCACATCCAGGCAGGTTTTAAACATCACAGAAGAAGGAGACTCCACAGCCTCTCTGGGCAGCCTGTCCCAGTGCTTTGTCACCCCCAGGGTAAAGAAGTTCTTCCTCATATTCAGGTAGAACTGCCTGTGTTGCAGTTTGTGCCCATTGCCCCTTGTCCTGTTAGCTGGGCATCACTGACAAGAGCCTGCCCCCATCCTCCTGACACTCACCTTTAGGATATCTGTGTAGACACTGGTAAGATCCCCTCTCAGTCTTCTCTTCTCCAGGCTAAACAGGCCCAGCTCTTTCAGTCTTTCCTCATAAGGGAGGTGCTCCAGGCCCAAATCCTCTTTGTAGCCCTCGGGTGGGCCCTCTCCAGTAGTTCCCAGTCTCTCTGGAACTGGGTAGCCCAGAACTGGTCACAGCATTCTAGATGCAGCCTCCCCAGGGCAGAGTAGAGAGAATCACCTCCCTCAACCTGCTGGCCACATTCCTTCTAATGCACCCCAGAGTCCCCTTGGCCTTCTTGGCCACCAGGGCACACTGCTGACTCATGGGCAACTTGCTGTCCACCAGAACTCCCAGGTCCTTCTCTTCAGAGCTGCATTCCAGCAGGTCAGCCCCAGCCTGTACTGGTGTGGGGGGTTGTCCCTCCCTCAGTGCAGGACCTTACGTGTGCCTTTGTTGAACTACATGAGGTTCCTCCCTGCCCAGCTCTCCAGCCTGTCCAGGTCTCGCTGAATGGCAGCGCAGCTGACTGGGGTATCAGCTGCTCCTCCCAGTTTTGTGTCACCAGCAAACTTGCTGTGGATATGTTCTGTCCCTTCATCCAGGTCATTAATGAAGAAGCTGAGCAAGGCTGGACCCAGTACTGACCCCTGGGGAACACCACAAGTTACAGACCTCCAGCTAGACTTTGCACCATCACTCACAGCCCTCTGAGCTTTGCTGTGCCGTCAGTTCTCAATCTACCTTCCTGTGCTCATCTAACCCACACTGCCTGATCTTATGTATAAGAATGTTATGGAAGACAGTGTCAAAAGCCTTGCTGAGGTCAAGGTAGACAACATCCATCTTTCTTCCCTCATCTATATGGCCAGTTATTCCATCACAGAAGGCTATCAAGTTGGTTAGGCATTATTTCCGCTTGGTGAATCCATGCTGACTGTTCCTGATGATCTGCTCCTCCACATGCTTTGAGATGACCTCCAGTATGAGCTGTTCCATCACCCTTCTAGAGATGGAGATGAAACTGACAGTCCTGTAGTTTCCTGGGCCTTCCTCCTTGCCCTTTTTGAAGTCTGGAGTGACGCTGGCTTTCCTCCAGTCCTCGGGTACCTCTCCTGTTCTCCGTGACCTTTCAAAGATGATGGAGAGTAGCTTGACAATAACATGTCATCTCCTTCAGCACCTAGAGGTGCATCCCATAGGGTCTGTGAATTTGTGGGTGTCAAGTTTGCTTAAGTGGTCTCTAACCTGATTCTCCTTGACTGAGGGAAAATCTTCCTTTCTCTGGACATCCTCTTTTGTCCCCAGAGTCTGCGGCTCCTCAGGGCTAGCCTTGGCAGTGAAGACTGAAGCAAAAGCCGCATTCAATAACTCCACCTTCTCTGTGTCCTTCATCATCAGGGCACCCACCTTGTTCAGCAGTGAGCCCACATTTTCTGTAACCATCCTTTTCCTGCTGCTGTACTTGAAGAAGCTCATCTTGTTGTCCTTGACCTTCCTCATTAGATTTAATTCTAAATGGACCTTAGCCTTCCTCTTCACCTCCCTGCATGATTTGACAGCATCCCTATATTCCACATCCCATGTCCCTTTTTCCACATCCCATAAACATCCTTCTGTTTAAGGTTTTCCAGAAGCTCCTTGTTCACCCATGCAGGCCTCCTGCCCCCTTTGCTTGATTTCTTACTCATGGGGATGCACCTATCTGGAGCTTGGAGACAGTGATGGTTATTAGCCAGCTTTCTTGGACCCCCCTACCCCCTAGAGCCCTAACCCGTGGGATTCCCCCAAGTAGGTCCTTGAGGGGGCCAATGTTAGCTCTCCTCAAGTCCAGAGTTGCAATCCTGCTCATTGCCTTGCTTCCTCTACACAGGATCCTGAACTTCAGTTTCACCTGAAACTGTCAGCACTAAGAAGGAAGTTGTTTGTAGTTCCACTTAATTCTTAGCTAATAGTGCTGCTGCGAGTGCAGCATGGCTCCTCAACCAGAATAGTGGCAACAGGCCATGAAACTTGAGGTGTGATCTTACTAGACATTACAAAATGTCATTGTAACTCTACTGAGACTGGTGCACTTATCAGAAAAAGTTATTTCTGTAAACAATATTTTGAAAGACAGGTAGTAGAGACACACCTGTCTTTCAAATATCGTTTACAGGAATAACAGGTTTCTCCATTACCTGTTTTTCTTGTAGCTGTCTTGCTCTGTTGCTCAGATTCTTTTCAGATCTAAAGCTCAAGTCAAACAACCAAGCATGTATTAAGCCATGTATAGGTATAGGCAATCGTACAATCAATGTATTTGCTGTTGAGCTGCTGAAGGCAGACAAGTAAAAATGGTTAAGCAGAGTACAGTTTAACTGAGGGATGTTTAGTATATGCACACCCATGTCACTTGATTTTTTCCCCCCTATATTCTCTAGTCTATTTGTTATTTTGTGCAGCAGATACCACGCAGATAAGTACTGAATTCAGTTCTAAGAGTTCTTGTTCATATATCTGACTCTCTAAAGGTAAATGGGTATCTGAATTTACTCATTTGTCAAAAACACAAATAAGATTGTTGTGACTATGTTTACATGTACAGATGAAGGGAAAGATGCAGAAAACCCTTTCTCCTTGCAACAACATTAAACATGGGAGGTTGGTATTAATTGAACTGATATTCCAGTCTTTATCTGATTTACTGCCTTCTCAATATGTCAGCAGGATTTTTGTTGGTTTAGCTGGAGAAAATAGTCCAGTATGCTCACTTTGTTGAGGACTATTTGTTTTTCTAGTTTAATCTGGACATAAAGTACTTAAAAGCTCTGAAGCAGTATATCTGTGAATGAGTCCTAATACGGGTTACAAGATTATGGCTTAAGTGCCAAAAGTCGGCTTTGTACAATGGAAAGATTAGGGAGGAGGGGAGGTAAGAGAGCTGGGATTGCCCTTCAGAAAACTGTCATACTGATGCCAAATATCAAACCAAATGTCTTTGTTAGTCACAAAAGTAACATGATTCTGGAACACCTGAAATACTTTAGAGTTGCAACAGCTTGACACAATCAGTGCTCAGTCTGATGGAGCTTCACTACCATGCAAGCTTTGCTTCGTGTTTGAAAACTGACCCCCCTCTATGGTGGCACAGTGAAGCCTCTTACACCAATTGTGGTTTGGCTTTGCAGCATTTATTTCTAGCTAGCTGAAATCTTTTGTATGGCTGCTGTCAAACTACCCCAGGCTCTTGAGGACCGTTAGGTGCACAGTGACAAATAACTTGCCCAATTGTGGTATATTAAGGACTTAGTGAGTAGTTAAGTTTTTATGCAACTGTCCTTTTGGATTACATTTTTGTTAATCAATAAAAGATCTCTAGAAAGTTCTTTTATAATGACTATGGCCCTCAGGGAATGTTTGCTTTATTCTGAGTATTGAATTATTGGAGTAGTTCTTTAATTGCATGTTAATTTGAAAATGCATAGGTGGTCTTTGATAGCCTTATTTGTCAACATTGTGGGCATCTCTACTGCCAGATACAGGCAATGTGGACAACCTATCCAGAATCGAGCTAACAGGCATACTTGAACATTTGCTTTTGGTAGGTAAGGCTACAAAACTGATGCTTGACACCTGGAAAAAAAAAATCCAACTCAGGTTTTTAATATCTAACTTGGCAAAGGAGTTCAAGCAAAAAAGTAGGCAGGATTAATTTTGGAATCAAAACCTGATCTATATGCTCTGGAAGCAGGTATAGACAGAGATAAAGTTTAGATTATCTCAAAGCCCTTTAAGTTTATTGATAATGATATCTCCTTGATAATGTTATGTTGGTATCTGACAGATTTAGAGCAGCAAGTGACGACTTGAAACACTCTTGGACTTTTTTTGAAACAGTGATACTTAGGATCTTTCAAACTGGTTTATTTTCTATAAATACATCATTGATAGCAGCATGGATGTTTAGGTGTCTCTGGATTTGAGAAGAGCTAAGTGGCTGTGTAATAGTGAACACATTTCTACAGTTTGTTCTTGTACTGATGAAAATCCTTCTGTCAAACAGAAGCGATGGGAATAAGACAATGTACAATGTATGAAATGACAAGGGGAGAAACTTTCTTTTCTTCCCTTTTAAGCTGATAAAGGAGAGGCAACTTCATTTTTATTGTCTTTTTATGGCCCTGTGTTGTCTTGCTAGAATGTAAATATTTTCATTAAAGGAAGCTTTGAAATAGGAGAAGGCTGTGTGTACTACTTTCCTTAAATTAATCTTCCTTCCAGGTTTTCATTTAGATGCTGCTCTATTTGTACTTTCATATAAGTGCTATGATGGGTATGTGAACTTACTATACTGAGTATGTCTGTACATTTTCTTTTTTCCCAAGATAATCCTAGTTAATATAGTTCTGCAAGATAGTGCTTTACCAAGACAAGTTTCTAAAAATGAGTCCAGACATTAAAAAAATAATTGTGTCAGTATTGCTGAATGCAATAGAAACATTTGCAATTGCAGAGTAATGTGCACACACACTTTGGGGAACAATTATTTTTATAAACCAAGGGAGGACTGGCTGTTGTGATCAAGTAGTTAGCATGCTGGTGGGATTGGTGCTTACACAAAAGGGAGCATACATATGTGCTCCCACAACTGAGTATGTGATATTAGTAACTTGGTTTAGATGAGAGGTTTGTTTATACCACTAACTTGATATGGAATTCTGCGATCCCTACAATTAAATGCTTGTTGCCAAGATACTACTAATTATCTTCCACTTGGAATAAAATATCTTTTTTTTTTATTTGCAAAAAATATTTTTAAAAGATCATTTTAATACTATTTGCTGCTTTTGAAGCACATTCATTTTAAATAAAGATTTTACTGTGATTTGTTGGGTTTGTGAAGTGATAATTTGTGTGCTGTTTCATGGAATGGAAATCTAGAAGAGGATGGCATTACAGCAGTGTCAGTGAGACAACCCAAAAAAAGCCTAAGCACAAAGTATTGTAGAAGCAGGCAAGAAGCAAATAATAAAATTATCTTGCAGATGGAAAAGTTTATGGGACATCCAATCTTTCATGGTGTTTTAACAGACTGAAGGGGACTGTGAAGGGAGTTGAGAAGAGATTTGCATGTGTTTTGTTATCTGGGTGTTAGATCTATTACTTTGAATTAAACAGAATATATTTCTAAACAAATTAATAAGGAAGTTCAGGGATACTTGTTCATGAAAGCAAAGTTTGCTTTGCCAGTGAATATGTACAGGCAAATTTATTCATGCTGAAATGCTGAAGCATTCATGTTGTCATTGCTTGCAGCAGTGCTCATAGACGGCTAACTCTTGTGGCTACTGTACTCAACGTTAGCAAGGTTTTCTTGGCAACTACAACCTCTACAACCTGACGTTCTGACAAGTGCCTTCTCTGATTATTTTTTTTTGTTGTTTTGTTTGTCCCGCCCCCCAATAAAATTTACTTGGGAGAAATGTTAAGCTTTGTACTTCATCAGGAAAATAAAGCCCAGAAATTGTTAACTGCTTATTATATTTTATTTTGTTAAATAGTAATAGAGGGGACAAAATGTTTAATAAAAAGTGTTCATCTCAATAGAGCCTTCAGGTATGCTTTTTAAGAACTGCAAATATAATAAAAACAGCCGGCAGGTTTTTTTCCACTTTCCACATGTTCCATGTTTTCAGGGTACTAGTAACTCCTTGTGGTAAAAACTTTCTGCCTAGAATACACATTGTCTATTGTTGATTACTGGCCCTGGAACTACTTATGGAAGAAACAGTTTATACTTTAGAGTAAAGGTGGTAGCTATGAATTTATTTGTATTTACTTTTATCCAGGCTTGTCAAAATATTCTGATGTGGCTAGCAACAGCCCAGTGAACTCCTCTGTGGTATGGGTTATAAAATGCAGCTTGTATGTCAGTCTGACAGTGTCATGTTCTCTCTGCGTTGCCTCTGACCTGATTTGCTACAAGGCTAGGTCAAATCTCTTACTAAGGGAGAATAGGGAGTTTTATAGCTTGCTCCAGGGTAGATTAAAAATGGAAGTTTTTGCCACCAGGTCTTTCTCCAACTCTTTGCTGTAGTTTTATGGTCACAAAACCAGAAGTGACTTCCATCCTAAGTGGTATGCAACTAGCTATTGAAAATATCCCTTGCTATTAGTCAAAATCCAGAGTGTTTTTTCAAGGCTGCTACAAACTTCACGTGTAACCCTTTACAATCCTGGTGTGGTACATAGTTCGACAGAATAAATGAAGATGACTGTCTTTGTAAAATTTCAAATTTCACCATAGCTAACTCCTGGCCACATGCAGAGTCTACTAAATCACTCATGCTTTGTGCAAGAAAAAGATTTATACACACACACACACACACGCTCTGTGATACTTTGGGAAACCTTGTGTAGCCTTTAAACTACGTTTTGTGGAGAGCTCTTCTGAAGCTTGATCTTGCTCCTGAAAAAGTTTCAGTATGATATAATTTTAAGACAAATACGTATATATCAAGTTATTTTTAGTTTTAAGCCCTGAATTTTAACATCATGTAGGCAGTCTTGTAGTGCTGTAAAGGTCTGTGCTCAGTAGCAGTATTTTACAAGTAATTAGGTTCTTAAATTTATTTTTCTGAGAATTTTTTTTATGCAGAATTTGTGAAGGAAGTGTTTTATATGTGAGGAAGAATTAAACCTCCTGGCCAATAGTTTGGTTTAGATTTGCTTTTACTGCAATTCAAGTATCATGTGATACATCTTTGTTTTGAAGTTGGATTAAGTGAATTATTAGCTGGCCAGATTTTGATTCTGTATCCTGGATGTTGCAGTAGAGTGCACAAATATACATACAAAGATATGGAAATTCCATACAAAGATATGGAAAACAATTGATTGCTTTCCATGTTAGCCCACTAGCCCAAAGATAGGCTCAACAAGAAATATAAGCATGGGTTAGATGCATCTATTTTTGCAATAAGTCATGGTTTAATCACATCTCAATAGCTGATACTAAATCAACTGACACAGTTTTCCAAATTTTTAAAACTTTATTACAAAAAATAATTCAAGATCTATAGTAAATTGAAGTTTAAATAAACTTTTATGTTCACACACTTCTGTTTCAGTCTGAGTGCTAAGTGACTAGTGAGCCATTTGAGAACCTGTCAGTTGCAAATGTGAGCTTTTTAAGACCGATCACTCATGAGTGGTCTGAATATTAGACAGGAAAAACAATTTCTGTATATAGACTTTATACCAGGGACGAAATAGTCGCCAGACTTATATTTTTACCAGTGGTGTTATCTGGCAATTATGTCTCATAAAAAATAGCTCAGATTAAAGCTGGAGGTAAACAAGGTGTTTTGTTGTTGTCCCCCTCCCCACCCACCCCAAGCAGTTGAAGAAAAATAATCTCCTTCTTAGTGCTGATTACAACTGTGAGAATTTGTGATAGAGTTGATAGATTAGTATTTGGCTTTCTAGATGCCACTGGGGGTTGAAGGCTGGAATATCTAGAACAGCAATAAATCAGGTATTTCGACTTGCATATCTGGCTCACAAATGTCTCACTTGAGGAAAGGTATAGATGACACCTCTTCTTTTCCCCATGTAACATTCTGACCCTAAACCCTGAGGAACTGGTGAGAAAGGGACAAGATGGAGCAGAGAGGATGGATTTTCTGGAATTATTTTGTTATTATCAGGGTGCAGGCATCCTGTTATAAAAGTCCATAGAATCAAATTCAAACTTGATACCCTGTCTGCGTTCCTAATATATACTTGATAATAAAATCTTATATTGTTTTTCAGATAATATCAGCTAGTGCTGTAAACACTGATAAATAATTAATCAATTTTTGTATTGTTACAAAGTTACAAACCAAATTTTATACAATATAGATATATCCAAACTGTTTAAAATGAGATATAAAAATCTTGGATTATCAAGCATAGATAAATTCATCACAACCACATCAGAGCTTTGACTTGCAGTATTATGTAAAATACAGCAGCCTGTTACAACACAGTTACAGAATCTGTGTTAATTTTTTGCCACTTGTACTACAATAATTCAGAATGGTTCAGGTTTATTCACTGTTTTCCTGAGTGATATCTTAGATGTAATTGAAATGAGTGTGATAGTCTGTGGTGTTTGTGAAGTCACAGTTGTATTGGTAAATGACAATGTTGAAACTGTTTTCATAAGCCTTCCACTGGTTTTCACCAATAAGCATAATTAGAGACCTTATTGCTAAACACTCCAGTACTGTTGGAGGTGGGGTCTGGGGGAGGGTGTCTGCTTTCAGCATGCTGGGAGTACAACAGGTCAGATGCAGGAAGGATTTAGGGTATGAAGTTCCTCTTCAGGTCAAGACTGTGACTTGCAAAATTCACCTCATTCTGTTGGTATCTTATCGCTAAAATTATCTAATTGTATTCTACAAATACATAGAAATGCTTAATCTCTGCTGACATGAGCAGCCCTGATTCTTTGTGTATGCTGGGTGTTGTGGGCATTGGTGGTTGTGGAGGTTTTTTGTAGGTATTTTTAATTTTTTTTGAGGGGTGTCTGTTGTTTGTTTTTTGGTTTTGTTTTGGGTTTTTTTGGGGTTTTTTTTGGTTTTTTTTTTCTTTTTGGGTTTTTTTCTTTAATAAGAGGAGTTTCCTCCACTCAGGCCTTTGTCTGAGTGGTTACAAAAGTCATTTGGGATACAGAAAACTGTTTTCAGTTCTGTCCTATTTTTAACTCTTTGCTTACTTCAACCTTCGTTTGTTGATGTCAGTTTTTTAGTTTTCCATAAGACAAATAGAAGTGAACAAGGCAGGACTAAGGGAAACATTGAGTTTTCAAATATACATGAAGGAACTAGAATTTCTTAATTCTGCCTGTTAGTATTCTGGTTGGAGACATATAGGTGATGACTAGAAACTGGAACATTACTATTGATGGGGTGGAGGAATCTTCTGGCATTCTCCTTCCTCCCAACCTCTTGTCTTACTCTTGCATAAACCAAACTTAATCTGAAAACGATTGTGTTGCATGTTGGACGATGAAGGGAAAATACAAAAGGAAAATTTTGATGGGCTTGTGTGTGCAATGAAAAACAAGCTTCCCCTTCAAAAACCACCGGAACACAGGAAAGTTAACTACCGTGATGGCCTAAATCTGTTTTTCCAGACTAAAGGTGTAGAAAAGTATTTAATAAGGCAATATACCTTTTACCTGCAGAACAAATATCGGGGGAAAAAATAATAAAGTGATAAGACCATAACTTCCTTTCGTTAAACTGTTTCACAGCTTAGTAAAAGGAATCTCCTCTTACTCTTTACTTACATCCTCACACATCTATTTCTGACCACATTGCTTATCCACCTTCCCAAATTCTAATAAACTTTCTCTTCTCCCTTATGTTCATGGGAATATCTATATTTTTGACAGACATTTTTGCTGCCCTAACCATTGCTTGCTAGTATGAAGCGTGGTCTATTGCTTGTCTACTAGCAGTGTGCTGCCACCGTTTGATGGCCGTTCAGCCCTGATACGTGAGCTTGAATTTTATTGTATTCCTAGTGATAGGAAGTTAGTAGGAGTAGAAAGAGATTCATATCATTCTACAGCTGAGGAAAGGTTGGAAAAACTTTTGAAAGACCAATCAATAACACCCCTGCACTTCTCAGAAGAGCAGAGAACAACTTAACTCGTGACACGTGTAAGCTCCTGTTTTCTCCTGACTTGCCATTCACATTTGACCTCTCTCTCCTCAACCTCCTCTCAACTCATCACCACGTGTTCATTCCTAGCTCTCTCCTTTCAGGGTTTTTCTTGTTTTGTTTTGTTTTTTTTTAAATGTTGGCTTTTTTCTTCTGTGGAGATACCAGTCTTTGGATGAGGTATTAGCTTTTCCATTTGTGAGATTTTTTTTTTCTTACTTCTGTGTATATATGTATCTGTTACTAAAGGTGTCTAACCTCAAATCTTACTTGATTTACACCTGTAATTTAACAATCATTGTGGGGAAAAACACCTGCTAGCAGGCACTTGTGGTACATAACTAACTTTGAATAAGACCTAGCATCATACTGGGATTAAATATGAGATTAGTCATATTCTCAAATATAATTTCAGGAATTCATGTGTTACATAAATTGAAAAGGTTTATGTGTTTGATTGTATTCGGCAAGTTAAAAGTATGTGTTACTTAAGGGAAAGCAGAGCTAGATTTCAGTATCTGCTGTTTGGCCTACAGGAAGGGTAACAACTTATACCAGTAAAGGTGTATTTGTGGGGTGGGGTTTTTCTTTGCATTTTTTGTTGAATTTTATCTGTTTTGTTGGTTTTGTTTGTTTCTTTTGGATTGAGCTTACTCAATTAAAATAAATGTTTTGCCATCTATGGCAAAACAATACATGTGTCATCCTAATGAAAAATATTTTCAGCTGGTGAAAGGTGTTACGTAGTTGTGCTGAAAAATATTGCTGCAACTTTATTACACAGCTCTTATGTCTTAAAAAAAAAAAAAAAGTCTGTGTTAGCTGCTAAGCCAGAAAAATATCTTAGGTTACAAAGTTGCCAGCAGAGTCTTGAAAAATATACTTTAAAAGCAAAGGGGCAAATCTTAGGTAAGGTTCATAATTCCAGAATCAATTTACCTAAATCATTTGCATCTAGTTAGAGACTTGCATTATGAGCTGTTGTGTTAGTTGTCAGAGCCTTTCACAGAAAAGCTGAAATTTAACAATGTAATGTATTATTTGTTATGGAATAATGCTGTAGTTTGACATGCTGTGACAAACCCAGAAGAATTCAAAACTAGTGTGGTTTCTGTTAAATATGACTGATTATAAATCAAGTAATATACTGTGGTGAAATGGTAAAACTGGAGGAAAATGTGAAGCGTGCACATATTACCTAAAACTGAGTTTTAATCTGTTATTTCAGAAGCTAGTAGGAAGAAAGAGAAGCAGAAGAAAGATTGATTTGCTTTACTGTCATTTGTTATGCTGCAAATATAATCCTTTGCATTAGGGTTTACATTTTCCAGTAACAAAAAACCAGTTAATTTTAACGTGACAAAGTAATACCTTCTTTTACATTTTACGTGGCATGTTCTGATTTTATACTTGCTTTTTACAAGATAGCTACAAGTAGATCAACTTTATGGAACATAGCATTAATGAGAAACACAGCACAAGAAAATACAATATATTATTTCTGTTTTGACTTGTGGAGTAGGTTTCTGTTGCAGCACTCTCCAAACTAGCCGGCTGCAGTAAGGTCTTTTACCATCTCATACCAGCACACTCTTCATGCCAGTCCTGCTGCTGCCTTCTCCTTGTCTCTCCTCACACAGGACACACTCGCTCTTTCTCTTCTCTCTGCTTCTTCCTACTCTCTTCATTGACTGCCCAACCCCTTACAAGAACCAGCCACAGCTGCATCTTTTCTACACCGGCCAACCCACCGCCCCTGAAGCCAGCCCACAATTGTATATTATCAATGCTAATTAACGCAGCTTCATGCCTCTACAGGTTTCACCCTGAAAAATTTGAGATTTAAAATTGAATTTTTAATATTTAAAACTTATTTTTGGGGTTGGTGTTTGAAAGAAAATAGGTTTAATTTCCTAGCATAAAACCCATAAAGTTATCTCTGAGAAAAATCTTGAACTCACAATGTAGAACAAAAGTAATTTAGTATCTAATGTAAACTATGTGTATGCATATTACATATAAAAAATAAATACATATGCAATAGGAGAAGGAAAGGAATTTATATGTGTAAATAGGAGGTGTATTTTTGATCTTGCCAATACCTGGCAGGAATTCCCTGTAAGCCTGTTTGAAACTTCTTCCCCGCTAATAGTTTGGAATGTGTTTAGCAGGTTAATGTGCATTGTCGTCGGTGTAGGGGTTTTGTTTCCTTTTACTGTGTCATTTCTCACTCCATCTGTTCTGTTTTTACTACAGACTATTCCCATTTTTTTGCTTGTTTAGAATCACCAGCAGAAGCAATGTTTTAGGAATGGGATGACCACATATGACAGCAATATTAATAACCTGAAGTAACACTTATGAGATGCTCTGTATCCTGGCAGCATGTGTGGGGTGATGCAATGTTAATGGCTGAGTGCTCCAACACTTGCACATAGTGCTACAGAGTTAAAACTTTAACCTTTGTTCAGAGCGAATGCAAAGAACAAAAGTTTTTGTCTAGTTTAACTGAACTCCCTGGATTATTTTTTTTCTCTTGTTATTTTTAAATCCCTCGATATGTGCACTTGGAAACTTGATTCCAATTACTTGGGCTCATAATCTTATGAACTGAGGGTAAGCTCACAAGGTTAGTGTCAGTGTGCACTAGCTAAAATTTTTCTAAAAGGTTTTGGACTGTCTTACCTCTTAAGATGAATGCTTCTACTCTCCTCTTGCTGTGGAGATTTATTTTTATTTTTATTATTTTTTCCTCCCAACCTCCTTGGACAATGATCTTCAGGTCTCTATACCTGTAAATAGAAGGTCATAAAACATTGTTGTTTTCTGTGGTTTTGTTTTTTGTTTTTTTTTTTAAACTTTACATTGTTAAATTTACATATCTGTTCTGGATATGACATCAGAACTGAACAAATTGCTGAACAGACCTCAGGACATTAGATATGTACTTTGCAACCATACACACTGTTTGACCGTTCAGGAAGAGAAATCTGCTTGCTCCTCCATCTTGAGTTTCACTCACTTCAGCTATTTTATTCTCTGGATGTTCATGTGCTGCTTGGTGTTGGTTTTTTGGGAGGGGTTGGGTTTGTTGGTTTTGTTTTTTTTTTTCTCCTGCTTATTTGAAGCTTCAGTTGGCGTAGTCTCAGTAGAATGTGATAGAAAGCATTTCTTGAATATGAAGTATTACAAAGTATCAGTAAAAAAAGTCTAAAAGCTTTAAGGAATTCAGCTCTACATGTGATAAAAAGATTAATACTCTCTATTAAAAACTACATAATGAGTACTCTTTCATGCTTTTTGGACGTTTTGTTTCTAAACTGATCTTCTATTGCATAAATCCTGACTACATATATCTTAAACAAAAATTAAAAGCATAGCTTAATGACAAGGATTTCAGTTTCTTCCTAGTCTGGTTTATCTTTGGGATTTTGAAGGTGAAGGAGCAGTAGGCTTTTGCAAGCAACACTCTATCCTGCCCTATCTGGAACGTGCCTGGAGTAAGGATGGCCCAGCACAAATTCTTCCTTGCTTTTCTGTTAGCTAGTGGCTAATGAGTCTCATGGCTCATGAGACTGGGCTTAAGCACAAAACTAAAACCAAAGTCTTTTTCTCCTTGTCCCTGTGAAGTACTTGGGAACATAAATTCTGTAGAATGTTGCTGACACAGATATTATTGATGTGCTATATTATACCACATTGTTTTGGTATCATATCCTGAAATCCTCTTATGTATTTGTAAATAGCTTTTTCTGTATGCTTTCAGAAGTTTTGAATATAAAATATTGATTCTAGAAAATGGGCGAGAATGCTATCAGACTATCCTCTGATGGAAAAAGCATGCTGGTATGACTGTTTACAAAGATGTGAAATTAAACAATGAATTTTTCTACAACACTTTGATAGTAATGCACTGAACGCATCAAAAAGTGTGCTGAGAAATATTGAGTAGAAAGGGGTGTGTACCCTCATCAATACATCCATCTCCTAAAGCCAAACCGCCGGCTTTTCTGCTCTCAGATGAATCTCGATTTAATAAACAAGTGATAGATCCAAACTCACTCCGATATGCTCCTTTTGCAGAAATGAAATCCTACATTCATATAGTTGCAACATAAGAGACGTGCAGGCAGATTTTCTCTTTTATCCTAGGTTGGTTTTGTTTGTCTTTATTTAGTTACTAGCGTTTTTTAGTGTCACCTTCTAGTTAAACAAAAATACAGAACAAAAATTTGAATAGAGAAATTCCTTTTGATACCAAACTTGCATTAAACTACACTGTGCCTAAGATGTTCCCCTCTCATTATCAGTAACAAGATGAATAGTTCATGAACTTCATTTCCCAGTGCAATCTTATGTTCAGCAAAGTAAATGTGTAAATCTTAGTTCCTGTGATGTTCAAACATGAATTTTATAGCCATCACGTTGAAGTCTGTAAATACAACTACTGTCATAGTAAGATGTGAGGCACATTTTGTTCTCTTTTTGCAAATTACTCTAGCATAAATGCCACGCTTCATCGCTAGTTCACAGCACTGCCTTGGTCTCATTAGTGTCGAAAAACTATGTTCTCAAGGGAAAGAGGAACTACTTTACATCTAAGGTGGTCTGGCCACAGTCAGCTAGATCTCCAAATTGAAAGCTGAAGAGCTGTCACTTTATTATCTCTTTTTAAAAAACAGACAAAAACTCCAAAAGAAAATGAGTGGTGAGCATATTTCAGAAATCAAAATGTTGGTTCTGTTGAAATAATATGCATAAAAATTCAATGAAAATCAATTATGTCTAGTCCTGGAAGAAACTCAGCTAAAAATGTTGTCATTATTACTGTATTGCTCTAATTGTATGGTAAACTAGTAACTAAAAATTCTACAACATGATGTAGGTAACATCTGATACATTCCTGAGAGGTTACAGTAGATTCAAGTTCCTGCACAATATTGCTCTAACCTCTGATACAAACTATATTCAGTGGGTGATGCTTGAATATCTGAAGCTGAGAAAATTAAAAACATGTCCCTGTTCCTCTGCAGTGATTTAACAGAGCTGAAATCTGGAAGCTAAATTGAATATACCTTAATCTCTTAATAAAAAAGTTTCCAGCTATTGTTAAGAAGAGGCATAGCTAATTTGGTGCAGTGAGGACTGTTATTTTCAGACACTCTAGAAAGTGTGTAGGTCCTATCGCTGTAGGGTAGGGTGGAAATAGGTCTGAACTGGTGAAATTGAGGAAAACTTCTGTAAGTATCTTGTTGCAAAATTAATCACTAATATATATATAAACCTTTAGAGCAGATCCCTATTAATATAAATTTTTAAATAAAAATAATAAAAAAAAATAAATCTTGTGCCCTTTCACAAATGACTAGGGGAGCCCCATGGTTTCAACATAATACTCAAAGAGTAAAATCATGACTGCATATTACTCACAGCAACAGAGACGTGAGAGGAGGTTTCATCTGTGCTCTTGGGCACAACACAAAGTAGGGCTGTGGGTTCATCGAGTTAGCCTAGCATAAGCTATGGAATAGGTGGTTTATTGAGGCAGTTTATGTATAGAAGACCTCTAGGGAAAGGCAACTCATTCTGCAATTATAAGTTTGTGTTTATAAAAAAGTTCATCTACCAACATTAAGGGAATTTACCTTTATATTTTGGAAGACTTCATGTTTTCTTTGGTGCCTTAGGCTTCTGAAGGATAAGTACACAAATAAATGAGAAGAATCTTGAAACCAAATGATGCCATCACTTTTCTAGTCACAGTTTGTTAAAGATACAGCTAGAACAAAGCAAACCTTTCTTCAACTGTGCTTGTGTTGTTGACTCAAGCAGTTACAGACACAATATAAGAGATGAGATGGTTTCCTGTTTCTTCCCCCCAGTAAATTTAGGAAACTGCTTTGATTAAAACTTTGTTTGGCCTAATAATAGTTAACGCTTTAATGAATTGCTGTAGTGTGGAATACATTTTGTAAGTTTCTGGCTATTCATTCAGGTGGCAGAGCTGTAGGTTCAGAATCTGTATTTTGGCAGAGTTGTTTTCTGTTTTTGTTTGGGTTTTTTGTTTGTTTGTGGGGTTTTTGTTTTGTGTGGGTTTTTTTTTTTTGTTTTTTTTTTTTGTTTTGGGGACCCAGGTTGAAGTAGTTCAATACATATGCAGGTTTCTTGCCTCAGATGTTTAATTCTATGTGTTATGGTGGCATTTTGCCCCCTCAGGAAAGTGGCTTTCCAGTGCTTCTTGACAGACCAGTACATGTCTTCACCTGTTACTTGGGGAAGAAACATCTGGAGCATAAAGATGACATGTTTTGTGCAAGAGGCCTTGTTGGGGAGGAAAAAAAAAAGTAAATGGGGAGTTAGTGATGTACCATTAGAAAAAGCTGCCTTCCTCCAACCCACATATTGTTTTGCACTGTAAACAATAGTGGGGGAAGAAATAAACTAACAGGGACTGCAAAAAGGTATTTTAGTTTAGGCATAAAATAACTGAATAACTAGTCATATAATCTGATTTACTGCTTCAACTCATTTTTGTCAAATGGCCTTTAAAAAAAAACAAAGCAAGCCAGCCAAAGCAAAAACCCAAAGCATTCTCCATTTAATGAGTAGTCTGTTGTCTTTAGACCTATCCTATACTTTTTGTCTTCAGATTTTACTTGTTGTTAGTCACATTTCATGAGGCTAGAAGGTATTATATTGGCAAGTATGTGGCCTTGTGCCAGAATGCAGATCCTGTAAGATGAGTCCTCTGTCATGGAGGAAACCAAGGGCATAGTGTGTGTGTGTGTAAGGGTCTTTCTCCTGCTGTAGTTCCTTTTGGAATCATAGAACATTGTATAGGCTCTCCCAAATTAATAATGGAATGTATTTTTGCTTTCGAGTCTTGTGTGATGGAAAAATCCCCTCCTGGTGAAGGTAGGTCAGGAGGTATTGATGGGAAATCAATGTTGATTAGATGAGTAATATTAGAAAAGTACAACTTAATGGCAGGTTTTCAATTATCCCGAGCAATACTTAAGCTTTGTTATCCTTCTTAAAATGCTTTATGAATAATTGTGTGACAAGAAAAGAAATTGGTGAAAAGTTGTCCGTTTTTTTGTGTCACTATGTAAGAACCAGTAGGAGAGCCTTCAGATGTCTTTGTTGGCCTGTGCCACATGTGGTGCATTAACTGTTAAAAGTCTTAAGGAGGTGCAAACACAGAATTTAGGCTGTAGTGACAGGGTACTCAAAGTTACAATTTAACCAGGATCAGTGACCTATACTATATAAGATGAAAGGATACATTTTGGGAAGGTAGAACTGAAAATATGAAGGAGAGAATGAATGCTGCCAAAAAAATAATAGTAATTAGTCAGATATGACTATTTGTTCTAGGTGTTTTTCTCCTTCACATTAAACTTAAATTACTGGATTTCAAAACCAAAAAAAAGTGTTCTGATATTTTTTCTCTACTGACTAGTTAAATCCATTTCTGTTCCTTATAATTCAGAAAAAAACCATTAGGTTTTGCAAATGTTAGCATGCTACTTTGGCTTTTAAAACAGTAACTTATAGAAATCTAAATTTGTGGGGTTGGGGAATAATTGTATTGAATAAAAATAAAATCTGGTTCTTATGAAACTTTAAAACACAAATGATTTTTAGTTGTAGCTAATAATGTGTAACTTAATCTTATGCCATATATCACCTGGTTATCCTTGATCTTTGAGGTAGCTCTTATTATTTTTTCTCCTGGAGATGAAAGACTTGCCTACACCAGAGTTTTTCAGAAGACTATGCCCTTGTTCGGTGGGTTTTTTTTCTTCTTCTGGAAAATGGGAATAAACAAACAAACCTTATTCTGGAATAACTGCCTGAAGAACATATCAAACCTTTTATTTTATTGTTTTTAATAACGCTGTGATTCTCTGAAATAACTTTTCAACCTTATATTGCCCCCTTAGACTTGCTGTGTATTTTCTTCTGTTAGTAAGCTGGAAGGCTTTTTGCAGTGATAAGCCTCTTCTCAGGGACTTTCTGTAGCTAACTGGATGTTTAAAGATTTTGTGTGACTCATAATTCGATGTTTAAACAAGAAACAATATATCTATATGCATATATATATGGAAGTCAGCAGTAATTACTCTTTGTATTAGAGATGAGCTACTGTCTTTTGTTATTTTTTGATTGACGTCCAAGAAAATTCCTTTTCAAGTTTACTTCTGGGCTTTACCTCTGAAAACTCGTGCAGAAGCTAATAAATTTTCCATGTAAAAAGAAAGTGCAAGGTTTTCATATAAACTTTCAAGTTAATTTGCAACTTGCTGAAGTACTGATATTTGACGATTTTGTATGATTTTTATTCTTGGAGCTTATTAATAAAAAACCTGTCAACTCTTTTTATCAATATGGGAATACAAGGAATTTGGGAAAACAATAAAAATGGTGAATGGTTCAATGACTTGGTGGTGCCCTTTTATTGTACGTGTAAAAGGCACTATGAGACAGTCAGTCCTGAGTGTAGCATATAGAAAAAGTTTCTATTTGACTAAGCTGAATCTGTAGGTTACTAGCAAATGTGTTTTCAGTGTCTTTCTGTAGAACTTGAAGACCATTTCAGGGATTGAGGGGTGAAATCTCACCTCCTCCTGTATATTTCAAAGATGCTGCTGGTACAATGAATATCACATCTGGTTTTTCTACTTTCTGAAAATGATGAGGTTTGTGATGGCATGAGATGGAAAGGCAAGGAGTATGAGGATTTGAGGAATATTAATGCACAGCAGCCATAATCCTCAGGTTATTATGAAGCTAAGAAATCCAGAAAACACCAGCAAAAAGCAGCTGAAAGGCTTAGAGGTTATGAGAGGGAGAGTAACCTAGAAGGAATACAAGTGGGAATGCAAAATATTGAAATTGCTGCAGAGACACATGGGTTCTGGCAGACAAGTGCAGGCAGACCACCCCGGGAGTGTTGCTGGAGGATGCTGCAGTGGTAGCAGCAGCAGGAGGGAAAGCCCTGGGGTGCTGAGGAGCACAAGGAGGCAAGCTGCTTGGGATTTGTCTTGAATGTGCCTGTGAACGAGTGGAAGAATGGCAAACAAAATGAATTCTGCACATAGGCGTTTGCTTTGTGCCCAGTTTCCTATCATACAGCCATTATAATGTTTACTAACCTGCTTCAAAAAATACCTTTTTTATTTTTTTTCTTTTTCATTCAGGCAAACAACCATAACAGTAAGTGTTCTCAAATATTTGGCTTCGGTTCTGTAGCTGTTCTGAATACAGTTAGCAACACAGTCCCAGTTAGAGACGTTAACCTCAGTAAGTCATTGCCTGTATAACTGAATTGCTTTAATTGGTGCCTTACATATTTTTAGGTGTAATATTGATATTAATACGCAAGAATTAAACTTAATAAGTTCTGTAGCTACAGAATAATGCTCCTCTGGTGGACTAAGCCAATATACCTGACATGTTCACTGAATGATTTTTCATTAGCATCCCTAGAAATTGTTAGGAAACAGGGAATAAATTATTGACTTTTTAAGCTTTCTGTAACATGAGGCTAGTAAATAAAAATTTTATGACAGTAATATTATTGAATTAGGCTTCTGCTTTTTTGCTCGAGTCCAATAAAATCTGAATGTAATGAATAAAATTACTGAATGTAAATATCATTAGCAATGTGGTAGGCTACTTATTCAACTAGATTTTGATCGCAAAGATTATTTTTAGTGAAGAAAAACATGAAATTCGCCTTTCCTATACAACACATTTTGGTCTAACATTTAATTGCATTTGGAAAGAAAGTAGCTTAACATTTTTGTAAGCAATTACTCCTTCTTAAAACATCATTAAGAGACTATTTGGAAGGCACTTAAGATGTGTATTGGGTTTGCATGGCAAACTTTTGGAGTTCAGGGGGTTACAGAGGTGGTTTCAGTTAGAAGCTGCTAGAAGCTTGTTTGACACAGCCAGTGTCAGCAGTTTCCAAGAGGGACCCACCAGTGGCCAATGCTGAGCCCATCAGCAACAGTGGTAGAGCCTCTGGGATAACATATTTAAGAAGAGGGAAAAAAACCCCCCAAACCTGTGCAACAGCAATTTCAGCTGGAGAGAGAAGCGAGACTATATGAGAGCAATGGCCCTACAGACACAGAGGTCAGTGAAGGAGGAGGAGCAGGAGGTGCTCCAGGCACCAAAGCAGAGGTTCCCCTGAATCTGGTGGTGAAGATCATGGTGAGGCAGGCTGTGCCCTGCAGCCCATGGAGGTTAATGGTGCAGCAGGTATCCACCTGCAGCCTAGGGAGGACCCCACACCAGAGCAGGTGGATGTGCCCCAAAGAGGCTGTGACTCCCTGGAAAACCCACACTGGAGCAGGTTTATGGAAGGACCTGTGGAAAGAGAAAAGTGCACACTGGAGCAGGTTTTCTGGCAAGGCTTAGGACCCACACTGAAGCAGTTTGTGGAGAACTGTAACCCATGGGTAGGACTCATGTTGATGAAGTTCGTGGAGAACTGTCTCCTATAGGAGGGACCCCACGCTGGAGCAGGGCCAGAGTGTGAGGAGCCCTCCCCGTGAGGGGAAGGAGCAGCAGAAACAGCGTGTGATGAACTGACCACAGCCCCAGTTCCCCTGCACTGCTGGTGGAGAGGAGAGAGAGAAAAACAGGAGTAAAGTTAAGCCCAGGAACAAGGGAAAGGTCAGAGGAAGACGTTTTTAAGATTTGGTTTTATTTCTCGTTATCCTACTTTGACTGGTAATAAATAAATTTCACCAAATAGTCTGTTATGCTTGTGACAGTAAATGGTGAGTGATCTGTCCCTGTCCTTCACCTCAAACCACAAGCCTTTCGTTTATTTTCTCTCCTCTGTCCACCTGAGGTAGGGGAGCCCCTGGCATCCAACCAGGGTCAACCCACTACAAGATGTCAAAACCAATGCCTGCTATTTTATATTCTTGAAGGATTTTCTTTTTTATGAGCTTAGAAATGTTCTTTTGTGATGCTTAAATGGAAGAACAGAGAACTTGCCAAGATCACATGAAATACAGATTGTAGATGCCTGCCACCTATGATAAAAGAAAAAGGGTTTGCAGTTGACATGCAGTTATTCCTGTAGCCTTTTTTGGGTATTTCTAAGTTTTTTAAAATAAATTGTTGTTCAACTACTGCTTTATTACACTTCAGCTGATTTTTAGTAATCTTCCATAAGGGCTTTAAAATGAATTTATATTTCTAGGCTAATTTAAACACTTTTTTGTGTATTGTGGCCTCTGATAATCTTAGTTGTACCTCAGAAGTTCTATAGGTTTTGTCTAGCCTGCATTCACATGCAGTCTTAGGCTGGATCCATGATATATGCAAAAAAGTACGACTTGAGTAGGGTAGCTGTTACCCCAGCCTCCATTTCCAACATCGATGTTTGTGTCCAAGAAAGAATTGCTTCCTTCCAACAAAGGTTAGGTGACCATTTGAAGTGCTAAATCAACATATTTGAATTTTTGATGTGAACAATATCGTATGTAGTAATGTAATCGTTTAGTCCTGCTTTGGCTAGTTGAATGTTGCTGCAACTAACAGTATATAATTTTTTTGGAAGTCCTATGTTTGTACATCTTCGTCTCTATTACACGCTTTCTTTAAAAATTAAATACATGAGCTGGAAAATATTCCCTGCTTTCCACCAGTGGGCAGTGGTGAACTTCTGATGTTTTGATTAGCTGGGGCTTTCCTCGGTTCTTGGACAGGAAACCATTGGGCAGCTTTTAATGGAAACTTGTCTGTTTAATCAAAAATTTGTTAAAATTGGATTTTCTTATTTCAATTAACTGGCTTTTTATAACTTTCCAATTGACTTTTGCTCTAATATTTGAGTACTTGGACACTGCCAGAATGTAAGAATGAAATTCATATAAAGAACAAAACACCACTGGACATGACCTAATAATATTTTTTTCTTTTTTTGAGGACTTGTGATTTGAGTACAAATGAAAAGATCACACTAAAATCCTCGTAGTTGAGATTCTGGAGATCCTGTTCTGCAGAAGCAAACTGATCTAATCTGCAAACCAGATTGAAAGCAGAACATTTTGTGGATAATCTTAGAAAAAAAAGTGAAAAGTAAGCTTTTCTATCATTCCCACCCCCAGTATTTAATTTACTTAACTTACTCAAGAGACATTAGCTTGCCTGTCTGTGAGTACTATGTATGAAGTTACAAAACATAAAAATGGAAGAAGAAAAAAACCAACAACCTTGGAAAGTTTGTGTGCTTTGTATGGTACTATGGTGCAATATTCTGTATATCCATCAATGTTTTGGATATATTACTAGTATTGTTGGTTTGCAGTGAAAATGGCTGGTGCTCGAATCAGGAGTGATATCATTCTGCCATTTTTGAGGTATTTTCTTTTGATTTACTCAGACTATAATGAAAGTAATGTTTCAGAGTTGACCATGGGTTAAAAAGACTAGAGAAGTGGTATTGCAGGTGTACAAAGAGTTCTTGTTTAGGCCTGTGAGTCAAGGCTACATCTTGCCTTATTTCCACTGAGAATGTATTTCCAAGGGGCTGGAGGATAAGAAGGACACTAACATATACTGCTGTTTGGGGTGGTGGTGTTTTGTGTTGGAGCGTGGGTGGTTTGTGTATGTGGGTGGGGTTTTTTTTGTGTTTACGCATTGTTTTGGGGCTTTGTTGCATTTGGAGGGTGGGTTGGTTGGTTGTTTTATATGAAATGCCCCTGTGTTTTAGGGTCTTTCACTAGTGTGTTAACTTTTGGAGAGTAATAATAATTGTAGATTAGATACTCCCTTTCTATGACATATCTCTTTTTAACTAAAATCACAGTCAACTAATTCAGGAATCTTAGAGTGACAGAAAGACTGTATAATTGATGTTTTAGATGTTTAACCTAAACCAAACTAAAACTCTAGCCATCTTGGAAAAGCTTTTACCAGATTTTATTTATTCTTTTATTTATATTTTTTTTAGGAAATACACCAAGTATTTCTTTCCCCAAACATGTATCAGATACAGATCAAAGGCAAGATTCATAAACCCAGTTGTAGCTGTTATGTGTTCAAGGTCTGTTTCAAATACTTGTCTCTTGGGTGTAAGTTGAAATGGCCTAAAAGTTTAGATCCTTGCTGTGAATAAGACAGCTTAGTCCAATTATGCATGGAATTGTCCTAATTATCAGGCTGTCAGGTATTCTAAGTTTGACCTCTCCCAGTCTTTTTTTTAATTTTTTTGATTTGTCTTTTTCCTTCCCTTAAGATTCTTTTCTAGCCTTCAGTAAATTCTTTAAAACTGGAGAAATGTAAATGATATTCTAGGCTGGCATGTTGAACCACTTGCAGGAAAGAATAGCCTCAGACCTTTCCAATTTTGAATTATGACCTCTAGCCTTGGAGCTCAGAAGACAGCATTCTCTTCCTTCCCTCCAGAAGAGGAAAATAAATTTATAAATATGTTCTCAGATGATGAAAAGCTTTTTTTATTCTTAGAAAAATAAAACCATTTAAATATAAATAATATTTTTCTGAGAGGTACTGAAAGCGATCCAGGATAAAAGCTTTTTCTATGAAGATTGGGGCAAATTGAACTTTGATCCCATACCATCACAGAAAGCTCTGTGAAAGAAAGGTGTTGCTTTCATACAGGACAAAAGGAAGGAAAATGCTGCTGCCTGAGCACTACAGAGTAGGGTAGGGTATGGGGGAGCTCAGAAGAGGACATGCGAGAAACTAATTTAGGTCTGCAGCCAGTCTGAACTGGCACAAATCATTGAATCATAGAATCATTTAGGTTGGAAAAGACCTTTCAGATCACCAAGTCCACTGTTAACTCAGCACTGCCAAGTCCATCATTAAACTGTGCCTCTAAGCACCACATCTACACTTTTTTGAATGCTTCCAGGGGTAGTGATTTCACCACCTCCCTGGGCAGCCTGTTCCAATGTTTGAGCACCATTTCAGTGAAGAAATTTTTCCTAACATCCAAACTAAACCTCCTCTGGTGCAACTTGAGGCTGTTTCCTCTTGTCCTATAGCTTATTATTTGGGAGAAGAGACACCCACCTGCCTACAACCTCCTTTCAGGCAGCTGTAGGAAGCAATAAGGTCTCCCCGAGTCTCCTCCTCTCCAGGCTAAACCACCCCAGTTCTCGTAGTTGCTCCTTGCAAGACTTTTGCTCCAGACCCCTTACCAGCTTTGTTGCCCTTCTTTGGACACCTCAATATCTTTCTTGAAATGAGGGGCCCAAAACTGATCATAGGATTCGAGGTGTGGCCTCACCAGTGCCGAGCACAGTGGGACAATCCCTTCCCTTGTCCTGCTGGCCACACTGTTTCAGACACAAGCCAGGATGCTGTTGGCCACCTGGGCACAGAGCTGGCTCCTGCCCAGCCGGCCGTCACCCAGCACCCCCAGGCCCTTTCCCACCAGGCACTCGCCAGCCGCTCTGCCCCAGCCTGCAGCACTGTGTTGAGTGGTTGAGACCCAAGTGCAAAACCTGGTACTTGTCCTTGCTGAACTTCATACAATTGGCCTTGACCCATCGATCCAGCATTTCCAGATCCCTCCGCAGAGCCTTCCTGTTCTCAGGTAGATCAACACTTCCCCCAACTTTGGTGCTGTCTGCAGACTTACTGAGGGTGCACTTGATCCCCTCATTGTTGATAAAGATAGTGAATATCTTTGTTCCTGTTGAACAGGACTGGTCCCAATACTGAGCCCTGGGGAACACCACTTGTGACTGGTGTAACCTAATGACATTCTTATAGTCCTCCTGAGTTGCCTGCCCCTTCTTCTAAATATGGTAAATTCTCACTTTTTTTCCTCTGAGTTCCAGCAAAAACTCTCTGTTCGCCGCCGCCAGTCATCTTCCCCTTTGGCTCATCTTTTGGCACATGGGGGCAGCCTACTCCTGTGCTTTTAAGATTTCCTTCTTGAAGAATTTCCAGCCTTCCTGGATCCCTTGGGCCTTCAGGACTGCCTCCTAAGGTCCTCTGTTAACCAGTGTCCTAAAGAGGCCAAAGACTGCCTTTCGGAGGACTGAGGGAGCAGTTTTGCTAACCCTGCTTCTTACTTCTCAAAGAATCAAAAACTATCGTTTCATGATTTCTATCCTGAACACAGCCTCTGACCACCACATCACACACTAATTCTTTTCTGTTTGTAAACAGCAGGTCCAGTGGGGCATCTCCCCTGGTTGGTGCTCTGACCAGCTGTGTCAGGAAGTTGTCTTCCACACACTCCAGGAACATCCTGGGCTATAATGTAGAGTATTTCTTCTGCCTTTTCATCCTGGTTGGGTGGTCTATTATACACTCCCACCAGGATGTCCGCTTTGTTGGTCTTCCCCCTGATCCTTACCCAAGAACATTCAGCCTTTTTGTTACCAGCATTAAACTTTAGACAGCTGAAATGCTTCCTTCCATACAGGGTTACTCCACTGCTTCTCTTTCCTAGCCTATCCCTTCTGAAGAGTTTGTAGCCATCCATTGCAGCACTCCAGTCAATTAAGTAGTCTCCCCATGTTTCTGTGATGGCAACTATGTCATAGTTTTCCTGCTTCCACCTCCTCCTGTTTGTTGCCCATGCTGTTTGCGTTGGTGTAGATGCACTTCAGCTGTGCTATCAATCTCACCTCCAAAAGTGGTGCACTGCCCCCAGTCTCATCTCTAGCGAGCCTGGTTTTATCCCCTTCCCCCTCTGAATCTAGTTTGAAGTTCTTTCAACGAACCCCAATAAGCCCTGACCTAATGCAGAGCAGTATGATCCTGAGAAGTTGGTGAGGTAACATGATCTGGAGAGAAAACACAGATCTGTAGCATTTACATGAGCACTCAGAGCCTCAGAGGATCAGTGGAAGCACTCTTGTTCTGCTGATCAGGAAACTCAAACACGTCGCAAAGATTAGAGAGAAATCTAGGCTCTTTGGGCCATTTCAGAACTCAAGTTATCCATCACCGGTGGCATTCCACACACACCCACACACCCCCACACACCCTGCCATGCTCTCATGCCCCCTGTGTTTTTAGTATTCAGACGCTGATTGCAAACAGTTATTTTTGCCTTTCTAAAGTAAATAGCCTTTTCCTAAAGTCAAGATACCTGTGAGAAATGGGGATGGTCCTATGTGCTATAACATTTTACAGAAATAATCTCTGCCTACTCTCCTCTATTTGGTAGCAGTCTTACGTGACAGATTTTCTACAAAGTTTTTATTCATGAAGAATTGTTTTTACTCAGGATTCAGTAAGTTTTACTCCTCTAAAGAACTTACTACTTGTACATTCTTCCCTCTGCCACCCTATTTCTTCCCCTCCTCCTCAAAACCAACGTATTTAACTCTTTACTTTGACTTTCCACATGCTGTTTCTCCCAGACTGCAGCAGCTTCTGGGCTTTTGAAAGCAAATAGCTTACAGCTCTTCTTTATATGGTCTGGTTGCAAAGAAGTATTGCTCTGAAAGGTGCCATATATTTACCCTCATGCTACCATAAGATAATATATTGATATTACCTTAGGCAAGTATAGTCTTTCTCAATATCATTTCAAGTGGAAGTAATGCCTTAAAATAGGTTGATGTGATAAAAGGAGAGTTTCCTATCATATAACAGCAGCTATTAAAGGAACATAATGTTACCTAACATATGCCACTGAGTCTTTTGACGAAACTGATCAGCCAAGCACTATCAGGATATTGCTCTGACAATCCTACAAATATCTTGGTCAAGGCAAGGTGACACTGATATTCATAGCTCTAACCTGAGGTCTGGTAATGAAATCTTTCACTTATGTTTGGAAAAGGTCAGATTAAAATAGCTCAATCTTATCTAGGTCAGCCTTTACAAGGGTAAATACTGGCAATTTGTACTGCCCGCCACAAAAAATGACTCAAATATGAGTGGGGCTATGCAGTATGCTTTTGTATGGTGCAAAATTGATAAGGCTGCATTTTACAAAGGGACTGAGAGATTTTTATCTGGTGGTGCTGGTGCTTTCTGGCGAGTCACCAATTCCTCTGTGGGTAGTTTATGTTTTGACCTTTTCCTGACCAGTTATAAAAGCAGTCCTAATATTCGGACAAAGTCTAAAGGCGTAGCTTTAGTCATATTAGAGTCTACAGTCAAGCAAAGTTGTGCTAGTAAGGTGTGCAGATGTTGCCAGTAGGGGAGGAGAACAGTTACAACAGATAAAACTTGTAGGTTTTGGTCTTGGTTTTACTTTTATTTTTTTTTTTAATGAAAGCATATCTACTGTGAACACACTTACTATCATACTAAATAGATTAATCTAACAAGAATAAATATATGACTGTAATAACAGTAATTGGTTTATCCTTTCTTAAAATCATATCAAAGAAATGTTGTTAAGGATTGTTTTTTCACTCTTTTTTTTTTTTTTCTTTTTCTCTTCCTTTTATGTAGCCCAGATAAGTAAATATTTCAGGTTTATAAAATATGATTACCAGAAGCTCTACCATCACTAGAAAAGCTTTTCTTTTTAAATTTCTCCTCACCAATTCCAAAGGAGCCAATTGCTGCTAAATTAAGGAAATTCTAACATATTTTATTTTTCCTTAGTAATTGTTGCTTTTGAATGTTGTCAAAGAAACTTTGGTCTCCTTTTTCCAATTGTTGCACTTTGCTACTTTGCATTGTCCTACTGATAAAGCTTTATAAGAAATATTCTTGAAGTTGAGAAGATAAAAAAGTCCAATTTATTGGTTCAATTGTTAATTTCACAGTTCAATGATTATTTCAAAATATACACTGGTTGGCTGAGCTATATCTGTAGACAAATATTAATTTTTAGAGGTTTTAAGGTGTTTTTTTTAATGCAAAGAGTTACTTCACCTAATTCTCTATGATTATTGTTTTATTAAAAAAACCAGTAAAAATTCCTACCCGGGTGGTCAGGAGGGTGTTATAAAAATAATTAAACTCAAATTGTCATAGTTATTAAGGAGACAGTGAAGGCAGTTTTCATTTTATAAAATATCTACATTTAGTCTGTATTTGCGATAACTTCTTCCTGGAACTGAGGAATCAAAAATTCTCTCCATATCTCCATTGAAACGAATGGAGGCCACCACCGGGTTTAAAGAGATTCTGTTGGTGTTAGATAGCAATAGGTTTTTGCTACTTTCTTGAGCCTCCATTTAATGCCTCCATTCAACAAAGCTCGTTAACACCTCCATACCTTTTAAACACAATAGAATGCTTCTGACTTCAGTGGGAAAAACACACAATGTGGATTTGATGTCTGTCCAACATGCTGTGCTAGTGGAAATGTTTTGTGAAAAGCAACCAGTTTGGAAAAGTCAAAAACATAGACAAAGTCTGTGGTAAAAGACCTTGTCAGTCCACTGATGTTCCAAAATTTACATGTAGAAACTATAGGAAACTATTTTATTGCACAGGGAATCTTGATGTTCAGGTTCTAGAGCTTTTGTTTCCATGAAACTTACTGTCTCACAAAATACTCAGCTTTTTGTATAATTTTATGCACGTCAAGACCCCTTGCTCCATCTGTGATTTCTAATGTGATGTCCAATGAATCTATTCAGCTTTTCTTTGTTTGTTTTTGTTTTGTTTTGTTTTAAGTTCCAGTGTGGTTTTTGCTGCAGGGACTTTTGTAACCTTTATTAAGCTGCTTTACATGTAATGTGAAAGGAACCTTCTTTATTGTCATAAAAACAAATGTGCCCTATAAGCCCTTAACTTACTAAATATTTGTATTGTTTAAATTACAAACTTTGTTTTGTGCTTAGGCATTGATTCTACGCTATTATATGATTAGTTCCTAGCAATAAACACTGCAATATTATTTAATATAACTCAAATATTGGATCGAGGGATAAATCTCACAAAAGAGAAATATTTATGTATTGGTGTGATATGAAAAGCAAACAATGAAAATAAGATTATAGAATAAAACTTTCATTAAAAAAAATCACTGTTCTTTGCTAACTTTTTATTTAAACAAACCACCGAGTCAGTGGCAGTTCTAACAATAAAACAAACCCAAAATAAATAGAAAATATGGATTATTCTGTCAGTCTGTTTAGAATGAAGCTTTTACTTTTTGTGTGTTCTGATTGAACTGTTGTCAGTTTGTTCTGACTGCAGGCTGAATACTATGTTCAGACTTGTGGTGCAGGTGTGTAAATGGAATCTTACAGAAAGCTAAAATTTCATTGTAAAAATTATCTGAGAGACTTATCTATACAACTGTCCTATACTTGGATAGCTTTGTTACTGAAATCTCGGAATGAAGAACTTATCGACACCAATGTGATGTAGATAAGCAGACACTTCTTTATTGACGGCCGGGTGCGTGAGTGAGTCCTCTCACGATCAACGCACACCAAGCTTCAAAATCAAATATCATATATAGAACTTATTCATACATATTCATTAAGTATTCATACATAATCATAATATTTCCCATAAATCATTAACATATTCTCCTCCCATATCCGATTCTGCACAATAGAGCTTAGAAAGGTCCAGAAATGGGTCTGGGGCACGATTTGGGTAGGTGGTATATGAGTTGGTGGTCGCGATCTCCCCCTGCCAGAATTACCTTTTACTAAAGTTCACGGTTTCTTGGCAGGCAACTACAAGCTGTTCCAGTCGACTCTTCCCAATTTCCATTAATCTCATATTCTGACATCTCAATACACTTTCTATATACAGAAGACTGGTCAGATACAAAGAAACCTTTCAAACCCTAAATTATTACTTAAGTTTCAACAATGATTCCAGCCCATTCTTCTGGCCTTAGTACAAGATGTACAGAGGGTCTCCTAACAGCTTTTACTAAATAATCATAAGTTTCTTCAAAATATATTTTTATCCTCCTATATTTCTATTCTATGAAATAACACTGTAAAATCAAATAATCAAACAAATAAAGTCAATCAATCTTAACTTTTTAACAAATTGATAACAGCTTCAGCAGTCTACTTTGTAGATGTTAATAAGGCCTGTTCTGATGTTGCTTTCAGAAACAATGTCTGACGAGTCAGTTTCTTATTTTTTTCTCTTTTCTATCTGTTTCACCAGAAAAAAACTTCTAGGCATTTATCAGTACAGAGTAGAAGCACCAGAATCATACATAAAAATGCAGCTTAAGTGGCTGCTTCATATTGTGGAGGTAACCCAAAAGCTACATGAACTTCAGAAGAGGCTTTTCAACTCATTACTGAACCACAACTGCATTTTGAGGACGGACTGTGTTCCTGCGGTAACTTCTGCTGATATTGAACCACTGAAGTTTTCTGGATTTTGATTGCTTCAGTAAGGAACACAGACCCTTTTGCGTGTCCTTCTTAGCTGAGGTTGATGAAACAAGAATTTATTGGTAAAATACGTCCCTTGTCTGTAGACCATAGATTAATTTAATCAGTAAAGGAAAACCCATTGATAATTATAGGACTACTTAAACACATCTGGTATCTGTTTTTCCAGCTGCAACAAATTCAGTAAAATTATATGCTGCTTAAAGTACAGAAAACAGATTTACTCTTGCTGTAAAGATGTTTATATCAGCTAATTACATAGATTGTGGCTCCAAGATATAACGGCCCCAAGACATAAAAGGAGTTAAAGGGGTGAAATTATAGCTCTACAGGTTGATAATATTCATAATGGTACCTAGTTTTGCTTGAGGACAATTTAATGCCTTCTTGCTATTAGATTAAAACAACGCTCCATTTACTCAAATAACTTGATCTTACTGTATTTAATAATCTAAAATTAGTATCGTAGTCCATGACACTTTTTCTGAGTAGATTGTAAGAATAAAGTTTATTAGCATGAATATAAAATTAGTAATGCAGCACAAATGTAAGAAAGACAAATTTTCACTGCAGCATTAACATAATTTGAAACTAGCATTTGACCTTTTTACAAGATCCATTGTGAAAATGTAGCTATCATTGATCTTTCAAGCTAATTTTTTGTTTAAAAAAATGTTTCTCCCAATTCACAAACACTTTTCATTTCAGTTAGCTCACTCTTGGTCTATTTCATCAGTCCTAGTGCTGAAGTCTCTGAAACAAAATATTTTTGGGAAACACAACCTGATAGTTCCTTCTAGATCTTATGACTACAGCACTTATAAATGAGGCTCTGGGTGTTGCTGTTGGAAGATAAATTTCTTTCCAGGCTTTAAAACAGTGCCAACTTCACTGCCTAGTGTTTGAAACTCTGACTGCTGCGAAAAATTTGAATCTCCTAAAAAGCTTCTAGAAGTGTCATTTGAAAAGGAAAGTAATGCTTTTTCCTAAAGCTCATTTTTAAACAAACACTATGTATATATATCATTATTATTATTCTTTACAGAGAATGATTGGGGTTTTTTAAACTTTAATATGTTCTGGGAAATGTTCATATTTCTGATATCAGAAACTGAAATGTGTCTAAAAGATGTATTAATTTTCTTAGAGTTTCTTTCTGCATTGTTTTTCTGTAAACAAAATATCCATTTACTGTCTGTCAGAATACCAAAGAGATTAGAAACAAGATCAAATATCCTGTCAGGAAAAAAGGCACTGTTCAGAAAAATTCTGAACGGTGTGGAGCTGTTGTCTTTTCATGTCTTCCTTCACAGCTGGAGATGATGCCAGACAGTGCTAAGATCCATAAACAAAAAATGCAGGTTGGACAGAAATAAATCAGCTTGTGTTCTGATTAAGAAAGGATTATTATTCAGAATAGTCGAGCTCTCTAGTCTCATTTTCTTAAAGCTTCTGAGCACTTGTAGTAGCTAAATAGCCTGTATAGTAAAGTAGCATCAGCTCCAGATTCTTGAAAAGGTATTTCAGGTAGAATAACTCTTAACTTTAGTTGCACTAATTCCCAACAGTGGAAGAAATACTCAGTAAATTTAAACCCTATAAAGATTTTATTTTTACAATTGCTCATTTTCTCTCTGCTATTCTGTAGCAAAATTACTGTACTTTGTCCTCATAGAAGATACCTCAAATACTTAAAGAAACCCTGTTAGATAAGTAGCTCTGTAAAACCTTGGTTCCATCCTTTGTTCAGGCTTGGAAGGGCTAAATTAGTATATGATTGGGGCTTAACATGGTTGAAGTTATTGTTGTGTACTAATAGTGCACGTGTTTTGTGATTTCTAACTCACTTTTCTTTACTAGTGTGTGATTAAATGAAAGGAATCTGATCAGAGCCCAAATCTCTATTTTCTGCTTTATCTCTTCTTGGAAACACATGTAGTATTTGGACTGGATTCTATATTGGAAGACAGGGTAATGTTTTGCATTTGATTAAATGGTTTATAAAATAACAATGCCGTTTAGAATCCATCCCTATGAGCAGCAATGTTATTTAAAACAATGAGCCCCTATCTGATGTCCATTTTCTGCTCTTCCTTTCAGCAAAGTCAGCTTACTTCATCAAATAAACCTCCTTTTATTTGACAGTCAAGTCAACAGTGACCACTGAATCTATTGGTTAAATCCCCTGTAGTTCAGTTGTAGGTAAAATGTCTCAGGGTTTTTTCCAGAATTTGACTTTGCTTGTCTGGTATCAGAGAAGAGTTGCAATGAGGAACTGCAAGTGTGTGTGTGTGTATGAAAGCAGATGCTGGAAGGAAGTCAGCTCTTTGCATGTCACACACAACATACAGACTATCTCTTATGGAAGACTATTTTCACAGATCCAGATTCCAAAAGAAATCCTCTGTATTTCCTCACCTTACTTGAAAAGTGAAAGTTAATCTGTGCAATTTGCTCTATCTACTTTCTGCTTCATTATGATGGGCAAAAATTTTAATTATGATTTAAGAACTTTGAACTCATGAAAAAAAATTAAAATGACACAATTCTTAAGACTTATTTTGCAAGAAAAAAAAGACATTTATTTCCATACCTTGAAAATGCTTGTTACGGAAATTGCAAGATCAATTTTATGTTAGAAAGCAAAACCGAAGGATAAACTTCATAGGTTTCGTTGTTGGTTTTTTTTTCTGATAGGTTTATGTATAGACAAGTATTTTTATTAAAGGCCTGGGGGGAATTTTTGCCACTTTCACATTTTGTTCAGCATACAGTGCTAGATTTTTTATTTGCTTCATTTATCTCTTAGTGTTTTCTAATAATTACATGAAATAAAATTTTCCACATTAGTGGAAAATGGCAGGAACAAGGTGATCAGCAATGGCATTCTAGTATCAAATGGAGACTTACTGTCCTTTAAAGCCCAGTTTGGGGATATACTTAATGTTCCCTCCATTGTATTTACATATTTAAAATCTTTCACAGGATTGAAAGGATATTTCTTAGAAGAATAATATTTTTCATTTAAATTGTGTTGTGTTTGACATCTCCTCAACTATAGAACAAAAGTTTCTATAAAAATGTGTTAATAGTATTTTATGGCTATTGCAGGAAAAAAATCCCCAAAACACCTATCTTCCTTTGGAGATAAGAGGTAAGCATTTCAAGTTCTTTAAAGAAAAATCTGTATCAATTGCATGAGTTGATAAATATTTTTAATGATATAAATAACCAGATGTAAATGATTGATACTTGCACTGTATCATTCTAGACTAGTTGAAGTCTATAGATTCAGGGCTTCACACTTACAACTTAATTCTTTCAATTTTTGAACTTAAAGGCATTTTCATATGAGGTGCACATGCTGAATATTTTTATAAACTATTTTCATATAAGTACGTGTGTGTTCATGTCATGCATGTGTGTGTGCATATATATTTCCAAACCACGGTGTTCTAGAAAATGTTCCATCAAGATTAATAATGGATGGTTTAACAAACACTCCCCTACAAAATCTGGGCAGAATTATGATCTCTGGTGTAAGCTATAAATACACACCCAATTCAAATGCAAAAAGGCTCTGGGTATGATTTAAAAACAAACAAAAAGATCCCTTCTGATGATGTTAGGCTACTTTATGCAAAGAGAGAATTCATGTTTTTACTAATAACCATGGCAAGAAATTAAAAACAATTTGAAACAATCATAAAAAGGGCTATATTCTTTGCATAAAGTACTCTGTTCATAAGCTGCTATCATCCTTGTTAGTCTTTAGTTATGATAAAAAATTCAAATATTAGACCAGCTAAAAGACCATGAGAACTGTGAGAAAGTATGCAAGAAAAAAAAAATCAGTAATGTTGCTCTTTAATACAAAAACAGTGTCCAGAATATAAACAGTACAATGAAGAATAGACTACAGGAAATAGTACAAGAAATAATTCTTATTATATCAGAGAGACTGCTCTTCTGTGTTTTTTCTCATCATCTGAGACAACACAACTCTGGAATCAGAATAACTTTTTATAGGAAAAAATAATTTCCTCTGCAGTAACTGAATTTCCCTTTACATTTGCAGAGTTCCAAAACATCTCTGGTTTATTTAGCAGGTTTTATCTTTTCCAATTTCTTTTTAACATGAAAATGAGCTGCAAGTGCTTGAGATAATACAGAGGATCTAATGACTCTTCCTTTTTTGCAGAAGAAGATATTCAAAAGACATATAAAATTAATATAGTAAATCATGAATTGTGCAGGGTGTTTCTTCATCGCCCACTTTCAACTACTGCTTTCTCTGATGCCAACAAATGAACATAATGGTCATTATGCTTTCTGAAGACTTTAGTTCACTTCAGGTGATTTCAGCGGGTATCAGGAACTGTATAAATTAAAATTAATGCTGTTGGTCTGTTTCTTTGTGTAGGGAAACTGATCTTCAGGAGGAAAATTTACTGAAGCTCAGAAGTGGATTCAGGGTAGCAATACCAATACAGATCTGTTAGCTTTTATTTTCATCTTACATCCTCTGGGTCAAAGTGCCTTCCTAGTGTAAAGATGTATTATCTTTTTTTTTTTTTTTTTTTTCAAATGAATACATTAATAAATCAGGCATTATAGATAGATCTTTAGGTACTCTGACTTTGGAACAGTTTTTTCTACTGTTGCCAGCTAGCCCCAGCACAGCAATGATGTCTCATGTTTTATTAGTTTCATAGACAATTAAGTAGTAGATAAAACATTTTTGTTTTCTTTCCTCAGGTATTTGCCACAAATTATCTCATTCAATAAAATAAATTTTTATGTGATTTATTATTGAAAATGCTATTGTTTAAGCAGGTAATAGGGAACGCTTATTTTAGTATTTAAAATTCTGCACCTGTGAGTCAAATAGTGAATTTTTATTACAGTGGAAAAATAAAAAGTGCTTTAGGAAAGTATTAAATTTCTATGATGCTATATTTAAACTGTAAAACTCCTGTCTCCCTCTTGCTCAGATGCATGGACTATAATCTTGGAGAGACATGCATCTCAGTCCTAACATTACTGACCAATGTGAATAACTTGACCCAGCTGGGTTTCAATAGGCTGTTCAAATACCTAGAAGTATTTCTATCTGCACCTGTTTGCAGGAACAGCTATTTGTACAGCTATTGCTAGCTATAATTATGACTAGTAATTATGTTCATATTACTGAATGTTTTTAACAGTATTGCTTAATACTAAAACTGTAGCAGCTGTGAAGCTCTAAAAATTATTTTTTTTTAAAGAAATATTTTTTTTTCATTAGGTAAGCATATTAAAGACTAATTGGTAGATTTTGTCATCTGCATCCGCTCCCATGCATGGGGCTCTCATCTGAGCTCAGGATGAGTTAAAGTGATGTCCTGTGGATACATCAGTTCTGAAATCACTGTTATAGTTGTATCTCTGGCTGACTCCCTCACTCACCCCAAATTTACATTTGTCTCTGCAGACTAGCTGGTTGGCTGGGGGAGGGGGGGTGGGAATGGATAAAGAGCTGTCCTATGGGGAATACATAAATGGACCACTGACCCAAGGTTCTATTTCACAAGAATGCAAATCTCATCAAAATGCTTGGTGCACTTTTTGCTGCTACATCCACTCCTCTGTAATCACGATCATAATTTTCTGCCAAAAAAGCAAGGGGACAATATCTCTTATCTATATGAGAAGAAAAACTGGCTTACATCTCTGCTTTAAGCTACATAGTTATTGCCTCTGTGAACAGGTAATTATCCAGGTAACTTACTATCTATTAGGTTTTGTCTTGATTTTCATTCCAAGAGGATGACTATGAGCTTTTGAATGTAACTGAATTCCTGTTAAAAAAAGTTATCAGTCAACTACAGGTATTTTTGTCATGTCAAATATAATGCTAGGGAAGTGTGTATATAATGTATATGATAGCTACATACAGGAAAGTCAGTAGCCTTTGCATATTATTTTATTTATGAGACTTGAAATACACCTGTTTTTATGCTCTAGCATATAGACAAAGGTAGAATTTTCCTTAATTGCAGTTAGGCTGAAGTTGCAGTTACACAGAATTTAAAGGCTGGTGTTTCTGGTTGGCTTCTAGGTGAGAGAAAGAAAATACAAGTTCCCCTGTAATAATACTGTTTTCCTTTTTGTAACCGTTCTCTGTGGAAATAGATGCTTTTTAGATAGCTTTAATCATTTCTGGTGAGGCACTTTAGATTTCAGCTGCAGCTGAGACGTTCATGAAACCTGACTTTGACCTTACTCATTTTGTAAAAAAATCTGCTGTACACACTGAATAATAATAATTGGACTACTTTGTGGATGCTGTGGTTACAGGTCAAACTTCAATGTTTTAAATGATCTTTCTAGATTCATTAAGCTTGCTGTGTAACCTTATCCCCTCTTTAAAATTTGTGGAGAATTTCACAGTTCAAAAAGACAAACACTAAACAAAGTGCAGAATAGAAAAGGATGACAAGGTGAAAAGATTGAGGTGTATAAAGAGGTTTTAAAAGTTTGTGGTGGGTTGACCCTGGCTGGATGACAGGGTCCCAGCAAAGCCACCCTATACACTCCCTTAGCGGGACAGGGCAGAGAAAATAAAAGTCTTACAGGTAAAGGTAGGACAGGGAGAGATCACTCACTAATTGCCATCATGGGCAAAACAAACTTGATCTGGGGGAAAAATAGTTTAATTTATTACCAATCAAATCAGAGTGGGATAATGAGAAATGAAACCAAATCTTAAAAACACTTTCCCCCCCCCCCCCGCCCCCCCACCACTTCTTCCTGAGCTCAGCTTCACTCCTGAGTTCTCTACCTCTTCCCCCCCTGCAGCAGCGCAGGGGGATGGGAACAGGGGCTGCGAGCTGTCCATCACACACCATCTCTGCTGCTCCTTCCCCCTCACTGAGAGGGCTCCTCACACTCTGGCCCTCCTCTGACATGGGGTCCCTGCCACAGGAGACAATCCTCCATGAACTTCTCTAATGTCAGTCCTTCTCTCAGGCTGCAGTTCTTCACACACTGCTCCAGCCTGGGTCCCTTCTGTGGGGTGCAGTCCCTCAGGCACAGACTGCTCCAGCCTGGGTCCTCCATGGGGTCACAAGCCCTGCCAGCAAACCTGCTCCAGTGTGCACTCTTCTCTTCCCATGAGTCCACAGGTCCTTCCATAAGCCTGCTCCAGTGTGGGTTTTCCAGGGAGTCACAGCCTCTTTGGGGCACATCCACCTGCTCTGGTGTGGGGTCCTCCCTAGGCTGCAGGTGGATACCTGCTGCACCATTAACCTCCATGGGCTGCAGGGCACAGCCTGCCTCACCATGATCTTCACCACCAGATTCAGGGGAACCTCTGCTTTGGTGCCTGGAGCACCTCCTGCTCCTCCTCCTTCACTGACCTCTGTGTCTGTAGGGCCATTGCTCTCATAGTCTCGCTTCTCTCTCCAGCTTCAGCTGCAGTGCAGGTTTTTTTCTCCCTTTGTACAATATGTTATCCCAGAGGCTCTACCACATTTGCTGATGGGTTCAGCATTGGTCAGTGATGGGTCTGTCTTGGAGCCAGCTGGCATTGGCTCCATGTGACATAGGAGAAGCTTCTAGCAGCTTCTCACAGAAGCCACCTCTTTAGCATCTCTTCTACCAAAACCTTGCCATGCAAACTCAATACAATTTGGTTTGCTTAAAGTAGTATTATTTCTTTTTCCTTTAAACACATGCAAATATCTTTTCTTCTTCTCCTTTGTCCTTTTAAAATAATTATTTTCAAAATTATAATCAATATCACCACTCAATCCTATTTTACAATTCTGTGTTACCTCAGTAAGACCTTTAAAAGAAAGTGCCTAATAATGAGGGAAATAGAGATTTTGAATTGTCTCTAAATCAGTGTCATATTTGAAGACTGATAAATCAGGGAAAGAGACTTCCTAATATATTTTACAGGTAATACTGAAGCTATAAATTAGACAATACAACATGATGGCTTTCTGGTATTCGCATTATGGGAGTGAAATGATTCTTCCATTACTGCGCATTTACGCAGTGCATGTAGATTTAATTCTGGACTTCTGCTCATGGAGTATGCACCTACTCTCTGGATGCAACAAGGGACATACAAAAGAATGTGAAAAGAGATGGCTTTGTCTGCCTATGGATGTTCTTTAATGCCTCAAAGAGCAGATATTGAGCTGGGGTTTAGAGGTGTTAGCAGGTTGGTTTTTTGCTTTTGTTTTGTTTTATTTTTCCTTTCATAAAGGAAATTATACTGAAAAATACAGGTTGACACCAGATACTTCTGAACAGACCCACAACTAAATGTATTAGGTAGAATTCTTCACAGTTTGAAATGACAAATTCTTTTGACACTATTTTTCCCACTTCTGCCATGTAATTGTTACTCAGCTTTTGGGACTGAATGGACCTTTTCCCTTTGTTGACATAAGAGTACAGAAGACTTGCTCTCATACTGAATGAGGTTGAGATAAGCCTCACACTTCTGATAACCAGTTCCTCATTCTTTCCCTTTTGCATGTAGCTTTTGTGGGTTGCTTCTATTTATATTATTGGGGGTTAGGGAGGGAACCCCAAGTGTATATAAGATGTGAAGCTTGTTAGAGGCTATTAAATGTGAAGTGAAACATAGCTTGTCAACTAATTAACACTATTGACTCCTCACAAATGTCTGGTACTCCTGTGGAAAAGAATCCATGTAGTTTCTGGTGGCATGATCACGCTTACCTGTGTTAGTAGCCCGAAGTGTGGCTGTCTTTTATCTTCCAAATCAGAAGGGTATTAGGAGCAGCTGTATGGAAATACAGGGTTAAGTAGTGCTGTTGATTTCCAGTGTACATACTGTCTGTTCTGCTTGACTCTCCAGTGTCTGACTTCTCTTGTCTTGTTTTCCAATCATAAAAGTATTTGTAGGATGGTGTGCGTGCCTGTCATTTCTGCACTTGTGCCAAGAGTTATCAGGGAGTGCAGGTTGCTTTCCAGTACCCAGAATCATAGTAACACACCATTGAGTTAGTGTTATTTACTTATCTTCAGAAGTGCTCACCAAGACACTTTCAATCATTTACCAGCAGTCCTGGCTAACCAGGGAGGTCCTTGCTGACTGGAAGTTAGCAAATGTGACATCCATTCGCATGAAGAGTCGGAAGGAGGATTTGGGGAACAGCAGTCCTGTCAGTCTTCTGGGGAAGCTTATGGAGCAGATCATCCTGAGCACCGTCACACAGCACCTGCAGGACAGCCAGGGGATCAGGCCCAGCCAGTGTGAGTTTATGAAAGGCAGGTCCTGCTTGAAAAACCTGATCTCCTTCTTGGACAAGGTGACACACCTAGTGGATGTTCCTCAAATACTGTGTTCAGGTTTAGGCCCCTCATTTCAAGAAAGACATTGAGGTGCTGGTAAATGGCCTGGAGGAAAAGTCTTGCAAGGAGCAGCTGAGGGAACTGTGGTTATTTAGTCTGGAGAGGAGGATCCTCAGGGGGGACCTTATTGCTCTCTAGAATCACCTGAAAGGAGGCTGTAGGCAGGTGGGGGTTAGTCTCTTCTCCCAAGTAGGAAGTGATAGATCAGAGGAAATGTCCTTAAGTTGCACCAGGGGAGGTTTAGTTTGGATGTTAGGAAAAATTTCTTCACTGGAAGGGTTGCAAAGCATTGGTGCAGGCTGCCCAGGGAAATGGTTGAATCACCATCCCTGGAGGTGTTTAAAAGATGTGTAGATGTGGCACTTAGGGACATGGTTTAGTGGTGAACTTTGTGTCAAGTTAGTGGTTGGACTCAATGATCTGAAAGGTCTTTTCCAGCCTAAACTATTCTATGACTGGACGCACATTATTTCAGACTCTCTTCTTCCATAAACCTATAACTCATTTTGTAGGCCAACTATACTGGAAAGCTGACATAAATTTGAGTTCTCTCAGGATGTTTGTGTGTTTTATCTCTTTGAAACATGATCATTTGAACTAACTGCACCTCAGTCTTAAACTCACTGTAATTGTAAACTCAGTTCTACCTGTAATCGGGTAATAATTACCAATTGTAATGTAGACTTGAGAAAAATGGGATGGTATTAGCTGGTTTTCAAATGAAATGCTATTCTGAGAAGCCTATACAGAAAGGGAGTCATTTAATGTGCTTTTATTAATTCAAAGGAAGTTGATGCCTGGTGAGTCCATACTGTATAGATGCAAGATGTCCGCTGTTTGGCATAGGCTTCCTATCTTAAAACAGATTACTTAAACTATCTTCAGTCACTTCTGTTGATATTGAGTGTATTGTATTTTGTTTGGACAACAGAATGCTAGTTGAATATTCAATTTTCTATTAAGATTGACTTGTGATAAGAACATGACCAAAGCTATCCTTAACTTTTTCAATTATTGTCATCAGTTACTCTAGTGAAAAAGTGTCAGTTCAGGTGAAATTGATGCTGTAATAATGTGTCTGATAAGTAATAATTCCTGGTAGAACATAACCATTTAAAAATGTTTTGCAATGTTAGTATTGTAGTTATGTTGTCTAGAATCCATTTTTTTATATGGCCGGAGAAATGTGAGAAATAATATTAAACTGTCAAGAAAGCATCAGTATAATACCAGCATACCAAAAATTAACCTCTGTTAATTTATTAGAAAAACTGATAATGAATGTTAATTATATACTCATTGTCTATTGCTTAAGAAGTTAACTTAAGGAATTTAAAAGAAATCAAGTATAAAGTCCACTATAAAATGTGTAAATATTCCAAAGTAATTACACTGAAGGAAGGCTGATGTGGAAGCGGGAACAGGACTGGGATTATTCAGCTCAAGTGAATAGAGATGTGATTCAAAGCCTTCCATACTAGTAGGGTATAATTTTATTTCATTTTTTTACTCGGAATCCTTTTGAATAGGTGAATGTTGGGCTTAGTTTGTTTTTTACATCTGAGTTGGCAGCATATAGAGTTCACTAAAAGATAAAAATGAGCAGGAATAATAGCAATTCTTTTACCAAAACATAAATAATCGAACTAGTTACTTTCTGTATGAGCTAAATGCTTTCTGAACTCCCGCTGCAGTGACTGTCCAAATTAAGAAAATCATAAATGAAGGATCAAAGTCAAGCTTAAAGGCAAGTTTATATAAACTGGCAGATTTCCATATGAGGTATTCACTGTTAGCTTGTAAGAAAATTGGGTTAATTAAAAGATTTCAATGTAGTCAGGAAAAAAGAAGAAAAGGTCAGGAGAGTCATACCCTTCCAAGGTTGATGATGAAAGGGGATATGACTGTGCAAGACTTAGAAGATTGCCTAGACAATACCAGTAACGCTGCACATGAGTAAAAATAAAAGGGGACAAGATGACTGGACACATAAAGGTCATAAGTTCAAAAGTGATTCCATAGCAAGTTGAAAAGGAGCAACAGGATCTAAACCATCCTGCTATTCAAATTAGCAATGGTCTCTTCATTTTATAATTAGAAACAAAAATAGGGTCAAAAACATGCTTTAATACTAAATTCTTACTTTCTTTGAAAGTTATCAAACATAGCAACTTCCAATTTAGAGTAGGAAAATCAAAGATGAGTATTAAATCTTTAAATTTGAAAATATAAATTTCCTTTCACTCTAAAGAGAGAAGAAAAATAAAAATGGGGAAAATGAAACAACCTTAGCATCAAAAGAAGACTAACTACCTCTTGAAATTCTCTATTTCTGAGAGAAACACAGCTCTCTGAACCAAGAGTGCAAACGTGGGATATTTGTTACCTGTAACTTCACTTTCTTTTTCCTCGTTCTCTACATAGGTGAGGTTTCTGTCTTTCAAAGTCATCTTACTTAGTTGCACTATTTTTCTCCCTCTGTGGCCTATGAACAGGCCTCAAGGTCAGGCTTTTGTTTGGCATCCCTTGGGTTTTATTTGGGACAGACTTTCTAATATGGAGGAAAACACCAAAAGTATGATGAACAGGTATGAAGGTGGAAGGGTGAGAATGAGAAAGAGAAAAATTAGTCTTTATGCTTCCTTGAGAAAAAAAAGAGCTACATTTGGAAAAATACAACAGAGAAGTTAAACGCTGCTGATATAAGATTGTAGCTCCCTAGTTTTTAAATTTGGCAGTTGTGATTGGGCAATGCCAATACCCTATAATTGATTAGAATGTTATAAATCTAAAAAAGACCATAATTTAATTATAATTTAATTGAATTTTCATAAACTTAAGAGATTTTTAAAAGCTTTTTATAAACTTAAAAGTTCGTAAACATAAGGTGACAGTTTACTTTGCAGTTGAAAACTTGGATTCATTTTTTTTCCCTAGTTTTTGACATTCTAGAACTTATTTCATCTGGGAAAGGGATAAAAATAAGTTATGCCTGAACCTGTTTCCTACCAAACAGGTAAGTCGATTTGTAAAAATGGGTTAGATAACCACATGAAGAGCCACAAAATCAGGGCACTTGTGGGAGATGTGACAGCATTCACATAAGATCCTCTCTGCTTATGCCAGGCCAGAATCATGAACCCATCTCTTTGTGGCAGGCCAGTACTATAGCCACCATACTGGTGGCTTTTTTGATGTACGGATCATATACTGTTGTTAAAAAAAATCTTACGTCTCTAAAAAGTTTTCAAAATAGGTGTCTTGCTGATGTTTCTTTTCCCCTTTTTGTGGGTGGGGTCCTGTAAAGGACCTTTTTTCCAGAGACTGAAAAAAAAAACCAAACCAGCCCACCCTCTTTGAAACTCTTAAATCGAGTCTAAAAACAATCATTTGAAGAACTTTTAAGAAGACCTGTTATTTTTGTTTATTTTAATTTAAGAAAACAATGTAGGCTAACGGCAGCCACGAGTGGCTATGAGCCCAATCATACCATTGTCAGACAGGAGATCTGAGCATCTGCTCATTTCTGCAAGCAGCCAGCTTTGTGGACTTGACAGCAGTGGATGGACCACAGATTTTGTGGACTAGTGGTTACAGCTAATTATTCCTGATTAGTCCAGCACAAGAGAAGAGAAAGTTTCTGTCACTGTTCTGACAACCTAATGCAAAGAGATAAGGAAAAAGAGTAGTTGCATGAAAATTGCTACTGCCCCAGAGTAGCCACATCAAAATTCTGACAGTAATTAAAAATTACTAAAGATGACTTGCGCACCTGGTTTTAGGTTTTAGTAAAATAAAAAATGACAACTATCCCCAGATGACATCACAATGTAGGCGCTTGCATGCGGTGAAGACATCATAGTGATGCTAAAATCATCTGGAGAGGTTTGTGGAATTCATGGCTGCTTAGCATCACTGCAGTTTCTAAAGTTATAAAAATCAGTCACTTCCTCTGGAGCCATAGTGATAGAAGATTGAAGAAAAAGTAGTTCTGGGAATATTTCCCTTGTTTGTTTTAGCTATGTTTGTCTTTCTGTTTTCCTCCTGTGGATTAAGTACAAGAATGCTTAAGGAATTCTGGTATAGACACTTCCGTAAAGAGCAAAAATGAACAAAACCTACCCGCCAAAACACCAAAAAAACCCGGTAGTCTGTGCTTTTAAAACACAGAAAGCAGTCTGTATTTCTTTTACAGATATAACTCATTAAAATCAGTTACAGGATATAGCTTTTACATAAATCTTGCATTAATTATACAGTAGCCTTATATGCAAATACAGCAAGATAAAAAAAATTCAGCATTTTCATAGATGAAGATGCAAACCCAAACAATGCCTGAGCCATTTCAAGATCAAATCAAATCTGTGTGGCTTTCTGTATCATTAAATTATCTGTGTTATTGTAATTTCTTTTGGGCTCCAGATATAGGACAAATATCTTTCACTTCACTCACTATAGGAATCACTGGTTTGTCATCCATATCTTTGTTTTAACACAGCTTGAAAACTTCTGCACACCGTAATATGCTTTGCCAGTTAAAATGGTTTGCTATTTCTAAATAATAATTTGAATGTAAATATGTTTGTCTTTTGCTTACGACTGTTCATTATCTGGTATTATGTTTGTTTACCCTGCACACAAATTTTACTGTTTCAAAAAACTGGTTGGAAAATATAAGTACCTTCTTGAGTACAGAACATTTACCTATTTACCAGTAATATAAATTAAGTAGAGCACTTAATGTTTTTTGTTTCTTCTTTGCTGTTAGTTGTTCTCAATAGTTTTGTTAGTATAGCCTTCCTCCACTCATCAAAACTCAGAGAGTTGAATCTATAGCTTTACTTTTGTGATCAAAATTGAGAAACTGTCTTTGCGTAGTTTCCTTCTGTGTGAGCCGTTTATCATGCTAAAACTCCTTCCTGGTTTGCCTAAGTCATGAGAAGTTCAACAGTTGTCTTTACCCTCTGTTAAGGCACATGAGCAATTTGGCCAGGAATCATGCAAAACTTCAGACATAGCTAAAGATGGACTTGCTTCAAGGAGGTATGGGACTACATTTGGCAGAGAGAATCTGGGAAGCATCCTGGCTATGGATGGCTGATTATGTAACAAGGCTGGGTTTATACTACCTTCTGTAAGAGAAGTTTGGCCAGCCTAATATTTGCCACTCGGTCACTTGTTTACCCTTTCCCCTGTCATGTCCTGAAAAGTGCACCAACTTGCAAACGGTATAGGTAATCAGCAATTTTATCTTTATGGCACTTAAAATAGGATATAAAAATACCTAAATGACAAGAGATAGTGAAGACTCTTTAAAAAATAATTATTCAGCCTGCCTATTAAAAAAAACCAAACATCTTATTTACCTAAGGTAACCACTCATACAGTGATAGCTGATTAACCTTATTGGAGTGTTTTATATTTTAAAAAAAAAGTGTGTAGGTCTGCATAGCAAATCAGTTGCTCAAATCGCTGGGAAAGCATGCTGTGGCATTTGAAATAAGCTGCAGGTAGCAGAGCTCCTGAGCCATAAACCTTGTGAAGTGGAAGTTAATTGCATGTTTTTGTCATGTGGGCACATACTGCTGTTGCTAGGTTATCGCAGGAGAATAGATGCTGTCTGCTGTTTGCACAAGGGAACAAAATGTTTTCATGTCACATCAGATAGGCCAAGACCATGACCTCATCCCACACAGGCTTATTAGCAGTGATGAGCATAAGGTAGGTCTGTCCACCCAAGCAACTACTCTGAAGTATTCTATGCTTACCATTGAAATGACAAGTCCAGTATTAATGATGAAGCCTTATACATATTCTGTAGAAAGGCCAGCTACATCTTTTAATGGGAAATAGAATACCAAGATAAGCTGCACTGTAAATTTGAAGTATGTTTATAGAAGTGACCCTGTTTTCCCAACCATTTGTGATATGCCATGCCAGAAATGATCTCCTTTCACTGTACAGGCAACAGCCTTTACTTACTTAGAAGGTGTCCCTTCATCTTAGGTGTAAAGGATAAACATAGCTAAAAGAGACAGATTATTAGAAAAGAAATAGAGGTATACTTGAAATCTGTAGATGTAGTCACCAGAGCTGTAGTCACCACTGCATTTTTCCATTTTCCATTTTTATCTCCTTACTTATACAGTAACATGGTGGTAAGCTATCACAAAACTATACGGAAAGGTATTGCTTTGAAAGAGTGAGCTCAGTGTGACCTTGACAATAAATATAGACTGTCCAGGAGTGCCTGTGGTGTTCTCATCTGTGTAAATAGTCTGTCTCAGGGCCAATTTCCTATAATCACCTTTTAAAACAAGATTGCTGGAAATTATGTACGTGCTGTATATCCAGTATTCAACACTGGATATAAGTTTAGTAAAAAGATTTACGTTTCTTAATAAACCATCATGTTTGAGTGGCAAACACCAAATCTAAATAAGTAAATAGATCAATCTAAGAGATTTTTCATTGTATGCTTAATTAGAATTTCTCTGCTGAACAAAAATCCTCATTTGGGGGGATTTACTAGGAAAAGTGAATTGCTATACTTAATTACAATTATTTTCTTAGAACTATTTCTGCACATATATTGTTGCTTCAAACAGCTATGTCATCTTGAAAATTCTGCTTTTTCATTTAAAATATTGGCGAGTTGCTATAAGTAGTGTGCGTAAGAATTATCTTCACTGTCATTAACCATCAAAAAAATTAAGCTTTTTACTAAAGCTTGTGTTTAAGACTATAATTGTGGAAGGGAGAAGCATCTTCATAAGGTTAACTTACCATAAAGAACATTAGGCTGTGAAAAATCAAGGAACTCGGGAATTCCACTCTTTCTCCACTATTTGACTAACTTACAATGAGAACTCCATTTTAAAATAATTGAATTTGGATGAGATGGATCCAGTACCTGGAGTTCAGTAACAGCAGACACCTAACAAGATTTTCTGCTCAGTTAGGGGATTTAATTGAAATAGGTGTCTTCCAGCACAGAAGAGCATAGTTGAAAGCAATTCAGGAGAAGGGGAAGATTTAGAAAGAACAGAGATTCCTGGACTTCAACTTAAGCCCCTTAAGTTATGCTATTATTAGCTGCTGATTTTACCATAAGCTTGGAAGACTGATGTTGAGCCTAGGACATACAAAGCAGCTAGTGGTGACAAGATAGTTGTGTGTCCTTGTAGAAGGTATATTATATTATGCAAGTCTTTGTAGGCAACTATTTGGAAATCTTATGAAATGTCTGATATGAAGTACTATCAGACACAGGACTTTGCAATGGAGACATCCTGTGACTTGATTTAACTTGACGTTTCCTGGGTCTGGGCTATGATTTTGATACTATATGACACAAATGTGGTTTTATTAAAATGACCTTTCATGTGACTTTTTTCCTTTTTGGGCACCAACCTGGTTTTGGCTGCAAGTATGTCTGAAGGCACCATATGGCCTCTGTACCATTCAGTGTAGTAAAACCCATGGGTATTCACAGTTGGGTCCACTAGTTGATACTCCTGACTTAAGCAACTTAATGTCAGCAATTATTTTTTGTGACGGTACAACTTCACTTGTCCAGCAGCATTATTTGGGAACATAACATGAGAAAGATAAAGAGTAAACTATTCTTTGCTAGGTATAGCCATAGTGCTAAGCCCTGATGGTTGTGGGTTCTGTGTGATGGCAAAGGCATTGTTAATCTGGTACACTTGGCCAGTGAATGACTGCAAACTCACCACTAGTTTGTCTGTTTGCACTGTTTATGTTGCAACATGTAAGTAACTTTCTAAATTAGGTGATGCAAGGGGACACCTAAGTTCCCAGGCCTACATGCATCAGAACAAGACCTAACTTATATCTTTTTTGGGGTATAGCCCAGACCTGTACCATCTCACTGCTTAAGTATCACTTCAACACTGCTCCTGCCTTGTTGTCTTCTTCAGACCATGCTCTGCGCTGCATACTTCCAAAAGTTTTTCTGGGTGTAGCCATGTTGATTTTGTCTTCTTTCCTGGTTAGAAGATTATAAAGTATTGACTGAAATAAAATAAACCATGTCTACATTCTGAACTTGGAGAAAATAAGGCACTTTTTAACGCAAAATTGAGATTGCAATTTGCTCTCCAAACAGTCAATGTCATATAGAAGTATGGGAATACATGTGTGTTAGAGAGATATCCTCGTGTTTTCTTGTAATCTCCATTGTCCTTGCGAGGTGTTAACTTTGAATTATTGACATAATTGCACTGAAATGAAATAATCTATGACTTAGACATTAATTAAAAAAGCAACATTATTTAACATTATGCAAATTAAAATAATTCATGTTTCACTCAGATGCAAACTATCTGAACTTTTCTTTTTAGAAAATTTGCATTTACATCATAAATTACTGACCTTGAGATCCATCTGTTTCTTCATTATTGAAAAAGCTTTTTTTTTGTTTGCTAATATTTCACATCCTCCACTGATCACTGTTTTTCAGGCTCAGTTAGATTTTTTTTTTTTAAGAACACTTCTGCAGTAAAGTGAGTTTGAATGATGTTCATAGACTGAACTTTCTGCTGTGCCTTTTGACATATTTTCCCACCCATGCAAACATGTTAGAGACTGAATCTTGAGTAATTAATATCCTACCACTTAAGTAATAAAGCAATCCATACTGAGCTATTTTTCCTTGTTGTAAATAAAGCTAACAGGTTCTTGCAAGAAATTTCTGCAGTTTTCTAAAGTTTTTGTTATTTGTTTCTTTCCATCTTGTCCTCACAATGATGAGGTAGATCAGAGACTTTTTGGCCACTGAAGGCAGTTTTAGGAGAAAGAGAATAAAAATTTAGAGAACAGAATTCTGGAAATAGTCTCATTATTCATTGCCATTCTACTGATTCATTTATCAGTCTGTCTATTAATTTAAATGTGATGGTTCTGTTTGAAAGTATACTTTTTAAAAATGTGCAGTCTAAAGAACAGCTATGCTTATGAGTAGTAGATTTGTAAGACTATTATAATAATGTAATGAACATTGAGCAAAACCTTGCAGAGCGTGGTTGCATTGAATTTGAATGGATCCAAGTATTAGTGATTCCAGAGAAAAATAGCTTCTATTCTTCAGTTGTAGATATCTTTTGTTCTTCTTTCATTTTGGTAATACTAACATAATTCTAAGAGATTTGATAAATTGTCTACTTTCTTGGGCCTAACTTTTTTTTTTTTTGTTTTCTTTCAGGTCTTGTGTTTTTTCTTTCTGGCTGCTTACAAGGTGGTTAGATAAGATACTTGCTCCCTTCTGTGGGAGCAACATTATGGAGTGAGGGGGGAAAAAGTGCTTTAGAATTTCCTGACCTTGTCTGATTTGATGCATTTGTTGGAGTAAACAAACTTCTAATTTTCATAAACAGTCGAGCCTTAAATGTATTCATCTGTATTTTCATGATTTGACAGTTGAATGTTTGGGGTTTTTTTGGTTTTTATGGAAATCGTTCTTCCAGACAAGAGGATTGTAGAGCCACAGGTTATATCAGTTGTTGGTTTTGTAATGGGGTTTGGTGAGGGTTTTTTTTTTCTGTTTTGCAGGTTTAGTTGTCTGAACTGGTGGCTTGACATTTCATTCTTAAATAGCTCAGAAAGATATGATTACATTTTTTCAGTCATGATTTTTTTTGTGTGTACTTGCTGTTAGTGAATGTTGGTAATAAACTGAATTTCTAATAATTTTTTCCTGTTTGCTATCTTTGTACTGAATAATGTTTATGATAACTATATAGAAAATAATCTGTTTTCCCTGAGTTTTAGTGAATATTGTAGGCTTGTGAAACCTATTCAGAAGTCTATTAAAGCTTAATAAATTCCATTTAACCCTACTGTTCTCCTTGTGTCCATAATCTGACTGTATCAGTGTCTAAATTGTTTTTACTTTAGCTTTTATTTGCACCTTCAAACTTCATAATGAAAGAATGCATGTTTGATAACAATAAGTGGAAGTTTATAACAAAAGATGAAATCCTTTTTGTTGGTATCTCACTCCTGTGAATGGATATTAACTGTCTGTAGACCACTCATCTCACTGCTGCATTTTCCCAAGTGTTCTCTTGCACCAAATTGACCATTTACCTTATATCACTTAAATTAATATTGCTTTCAAATAATGAAATAAAATTTAGTATTAATTTCTGAGACATGAACAAGCAGTGGAGTAAAGAAGGTGCTAAAATGTATGTATTTAACCTCATCAGGTTAGGAGAGAGATATTGATAGGCACTGATAGATGTTGACATGGCAAATAACGACAGTGGCATGTTTGTGTGTGTTCCCAGTTCCCAATAAAGATGACTTTTTGGGGGGAGGTAGATGGAGGAAGGGGGCAAGAGATGAAAGTTCTTGATTTTAAAATTACCCTTTGGGGATAAAAATAAAAATCATGTTCTTATGCACAGTGTCACTCTTAAGAACTAGTTATGCCACTGTTAGCCCTCACTCAAACAGGAGGAAAGTAAATTTTACTCTTAATGAAAATCTTACTCATAAGCATTCTAAGTGTATGTGCAAGAACTATGAAGAACAACACAAATGCTTAAAAAAATAATAATTCAGTAGTTTGAAAACAAGTGTTAATGTGCTTTGCAGATGTTCCAAGCCAATTACACACAAACCAGTTTGAAGTCATGTAACAACATCAGTGAGATATTGAATGTGATGTTATATCCTGCCCATCAGGAAAGGAAATTCGGTACCTTGGTACCATACCAATGCAACTTATTCCCTTCCATCCAGAAGCTATGCACATCAGCTGGACATGGGAAAAGTACCTACATATAAAAATAAAACCAAAAACTAGGAATATGCTGCACAGAACTTAGTTTAACATCCAGGATATGATGCTCCTGGCTAAATGATTTTTTGTGGTAATTTTCTCTGCTTTTCTGATGTCAAAAAGGATCATCCTGGTTTTGAGAGAAGACATTCTTGCTGTATTCAGCAATAGATTCAATTTTATGTTAAACAGTTCCAGTATCAAATGAAATTTGAAATAAAAAGATACTTGAAACTGAAAAAATTGTATATTGAAAAAAAAGTAATGTAGACTTTTTCTTCCTTTCCCACTAGACTTTTCCTTCTTTTGTCTCCAAGAGGAGGAGGGCAAAAAAATTGTCATGCACCATTAGCATTGTCAAATCATCATGTTTTAAGATAAGTTTTGTTTAAAAGGATCCTTGCCTAAATCAGTGTAAAAGTATTTTTTAAAATATATTATATACATAATACATTTTTTTCATTATTCTCCAAAAAAATTGTGAATTTCGTGCCCAGGTATGTTGCCTAATATAGATTGCAAGGTTGTTGTAGCTGGTTCTACTTTATCTAGAACATACCATAAAAAGCTTAAACTAAAGATGGTCAGCAAATAATCATGTTAAGTTTTATTTAGAAATCTTTTTTTTTCATTGAATGAAAAATACTTTATAGAGATTGAAGAAGTATCCAAAATAAAACTGCTTCAAAAGGAGTCTTTTTCTGAATGCAAAATGGGTTCAAAGTTATAAATCTCTTCACTTAAGATTGCTTCAGTTTGTTTCTAGAACCATTCTTTAAGTGCTGGAAGTGATATGAAAGTTTTGTCCATTTTACTTGCAGTCTTTCATATCTTCTGTTTTCAGATCATCCAGTGCCAACCAGATAAAGAAGATGGGGACTTTGCAGTCCAGGGTTAATGGTTGGATTTGATGATCTTAAAGGTTGTTTCCAACCTAATGATTTGATTATTCTAAGAGTGAAATAGTCTTACAGAGTCTAGGTTTGGACTAACAGAAGTTTCGTGTCTTGTTCTAAAACAGCAGTTTGCGTAATTTCTGTTACATGAATTATCTGAATCTACATGTGGATGTATAGGCTTTAAAAATTTGCTGCCCAATATAAAAGATCTGTAGCTGTTATTGAGTGCAGCAAGTTTGCTGCTTTTTCTGTCTTAGCAATTTTTATGTCTCATTTCTGACTTTTCCTAGCTGTTGAGCTATTCTCTGTCCCAGAATTTGCCACTGTCATTTTTCTAGGCATCTGACTTGCTCGGTGATTTATTGATTAGGCACAGACCCAATTCAGATTTGCAAATGGCAAATAATGATTTTGTGTGGTCCACCAGTCTTTGACAGTTTCCTTTATATTTGTTTGCTTGGTAGATCATTACTTCAGGAATTTTTATTGGGAGTTTGTTTGTATTTTAGTTATATTTCTTGTTCATGTGTTTGTCCTATCTTCTGATCCATGTTATTTATATCTGGTACACTTTCAAGCTTTGCCTGATTTATATAGTGAAGTCATACACATTGGCACGTTGGGCACTCCCCAGGTAGGCATAGTCCTTCCTAACTTGCCTCAGTCATTTCCAGTACTGTTGGAACCGGTCAGTGACTGTGTCTATGAAAAGTTCTCAGTGTTGTCTAGAGAATCCAGAGCACTGAAGGTTGTACACTTGGTAATTTTGTTTATTTAAACATTGAAGGTTTTGCTCAGAATATTGTTTTTCCATCCATAGGTATGATATTGATCAATGCAGGCAGCACGTTGCTGGAAGTAAAATGCTTGTTTTTCCTTCTGCATTGTTTTATTTTCTATGCCTACCCTTGAACAAGGAGTGGGCAGGCAGGCAAGTTCTGACTGTGAATAGTTGCTTACAATTGCTTCCAGCTGTGGCTGCTCATAGCTTCCACTGTATCTGGTTTTAGCTGTAATCGTGCGCTGCAGGTGATTACAGTGGCTTCCATATGACATAGCACTGTTGCCTTGAAAGAAATATGTGTTTATAAATACATCCTGATGGGACCAGAATTTGTACTGTGATTAGTCAGCTTCTGGGCATTTCACTGTGAAAATGAGTAGCCTGCTGAGATTAGAACGCAGTATCTAGCTATGTTTTTGAACAATGAAACAAAGTATTTTACCAGACAGTTGGTCCTATGTCTGAGTTAGGTATGTCTTAAAGCACACTTAGCAGTGGCAGGCAACTGGCCTTTGGAAAACCAGGAGGGAATGTGGACCAAGAGCTGTTATTCTTCTATATGTTGACTATATTAATAGCTTCTTGTACTACTTGGTTTAGGTAAAGCAGGACTCCATACTTAGGAAGTTTATATGCTGAGGCAGCCATAGGAGGGAAAAGTCAGTTTGCAAACAGTTTGTGTTGGCTACAGATGTTTATATTCAGAAAAATGTATATAACTAAACAACTGGTGCTTGTAACTGAGCGCGTGTGTGTATCTGTTATGTATGATGTCAGTCATTGCTTGTCAACTTGCAGGTATATGTATACATCTGTCTTTGTGCATCTTATTTACAGTAATCAAATGTAAGTGAAATGGTTTTGGGTTTTGTTTGTTTTGTGTGTTTTGTATGGGGTTTTTTTTTTTGTTTAATTTTAAATAAAAGCAAGCTGGTCAGGGGAAGTTCAGGTTGGACATTATGAAAAGGTTCGTCACTGTAAGGGTGGTCAGTCACTAGAACAGGCTCCCTAGGGAAGTGGTCACAATACTAAGCCTGTCAGAGTTCAAGTAGCACCTGAACGATGCTCTTAGGCATATGGTTTACTTTTAGGTAGTCCCAAGAGGAGCAGGGATTTGGACTCTATGATCCTTAGGGCTCCCTTCCAACTTGAGTTATTGTACAATTCTATGGTCACTTGTACCCCTAGACTTAGATACACCAGCTTGTTGCTGGACAGTTCCAGGCCCGAAGACATTTTCTGGCAATATGCCAGTAGATGCCATTTGAAACAGAATCCTCAAAGAAAAGAGAAACTAACAGCATGGGATGCAGCAGGGCCACTATCAGATGAAATAATCTCAGCTAGGCTAATCTATGCATTATTACTGTGACAGACCTGCAGTCAGGGACTGGAACAACAACTCAGTCAAGCAGAAAATACTCAGGTAAGAAGAAGAAAATTTTAATTCAGGTGATATCTTGGTGGTTATTAATCATTAGCTACAGCAGGGAAAAATAAAAATAGCTAACCTACCAGATTAAGCCAATAGCTTAATCTGTACTTCAAGTGACCTTTTTTTTTTTTTTTTTTTTTTTTTTGTGAACAGTAGTGTTTAAAATGTTTTTGTGTTGGAAATAACCAAAACAGTAATTTAAAAAATCTTTTCCAAAATTACATATAGATATCCTTGTTAAATGTGAATTCTCATGACAAAGACAAGAAACTTTCTTTTAAAACATTAGAGTCATAAACATTAGATGACTAAGGTAAATAGAAGTTGATGGCACTGATGAAATATTTTGGGACAGAAAAATACCTGTTTTTGCAGTACATTGTTTCAAGCAATAGCAAAAATATTCCAGGTAATAGCAATTAGTGTTTTCAAAGGGAAAACACTCCAGATATTTCTATGGAAGGGTGATACTTGACAAGATGAATCTTTGTGAGTTTTTTTCTAGATATAGACATAGTCATAAAAGTGAGTACTGTCTTTTCTCACTTTAGTGCATATCTGATTTGAATTTATAAGCTTTTTAAAAAATTTAAAAATTATTGCCCTGACCAAAGAGATATTGTAATGAGCATGAAAGATTTTGATGTAAATGCATATTGTTTTATAAATGAAAAACAGAATGAGCAGAGTATATTTTTTCTAGAACAGCTGAGTTAGACTTCAGGTCTAAGTCAGACCTTAGGTCAGTTGGTCCCTTAAAAACCAATATGGGGATGTTTGAGAGAATGACCACCTGGCCATGCTTGATACATTCCAACTGCTTACTAAGAGAAAGATGACCCAAATGCTCTTTGAGATGCAGAGAAAGATTGATTCATACTATAGTAATATGCTCTGGTTTTAGTATTCGTCATTTGTTTATCTCAAATCTCAGCTTTCAAGCCACCAAATTTGGGTTCTGTCCTAGAGTGAATGCCGAGCATTTAATCTGAACCTTTTCAGTTGTCCTTCTATCTCTGCCTGACTGTTGCCTAAGGAATGGAAACACGGGCAGGCCCAAAGGAAGAGCTGCTGGCTTCAGGCATTAGAAGGCAGCTCTGATGCTGGTTGTGACACACCACTGAGAGGAAGCAACAGATTCAGATCTTGCTCCTGGGTTTTGTTGTCTAAGAACTTATTGTGTTTCTAGAAAGGATCCAATTTCTTGGGGTTTTGTATATACAGTAGAGAATTTCACTCTTTATTGTGAGATATGTATATGTTTTACTTTACCCTATGGACCAAAATACTGGACTTGAAATGAATATTTGACCCAAACCTTGTTAGCAAATGGGACCTTTTCGACATTTTTTTCCCCTTTTGGAGATAAATGTTTTAGAGATGGCTTGATATGAAAGGACTATTTTAAAATTGGTAAATTATATTTAAATTGTTTAGTAACTTAAATTACATGTATTATTAATTTTTAAGGTAAACCATGAAACTCAACTGGGTTTTTTGTAGGTCGTACCTTTGTGATTTATTTTTTTTTTGGATAGCTGAAGTTTTGTTTGAAATGTGTGACTCAGCAATGAGTTTTGCTGACACAATGATAAAAATGGAATTATATTTATGCAAAATCACGTAGGCATAACTTTAAAAATGTGTTTCACATAAAATACCTCCTCAGAGTTTTTGCCATCATGGTAGACTAAACAGTCTGGGACCTTGAGGCTCTAAAGAAGCAGCTTTTGCTCTTCTGTGACAGTTATTCAAAAGATAGCTGGAGGAGGCCAGATTTTGCAATTGTACAAGTAGATTGTGACAGTTCTTCCCTGGGGTTTAAATATGCTGTACTGACATGAATACAAAATCCATTGTTATTGCTGTGTTAGTTTAAACACTGACCTACTCTTATCCCCTAGATTAATGAACACCATCACAGCACTTTTATTTGTACCTTAATTAAGTAATGACCTCAGGAGGCCAAGTGCTATATATGTAAAACCATTATTGACCTCAATGGGAAGGAACAGTATGTACTTTTCTCAAGGCAGAAGAGATGATTAAAAAAACAAGGGGAATTAACTGACACATGGGAACCTAAATTTCATCTTGGTCAGTACAACATCCTCTCTTCTTAAATCTGATTCTTGCCTCGAATGCCTTTTCAGCAAGGATTGTTAAAGGGAAAACACAATGGCAGTTGAGGTTTGGTGTGCTTTCCTAAGCAGCTAACCATGTCAGCCTTAACTTGCTACAGCTGGTGGTGTAGATCATTTCTGGACGGTAGTCTGTGGTCTTTTTCAGATCTGATCCTTTTGAGGGTTGGTGCTTCCTGTTAAATATTTACAGTATAATGATTCTCAAAAATGCAAAAATATTTGAGTCACTAGGGGAACTTTGAAATTGTGTGCAATCTTTATCATGGTTTGTGACATTTAATACTGTCACAATACTTTAATATTGCAATAACATGTACTTTATGTGAAATATTTGAAAAAAAGTAATGATTTTCATCTACTGTTTTTATTTCCGATCATATCCAGGATGTATTCCTTCAGTATTATAGAAATTGTTTAAAATATTAAAAAAAAAAAAAGGAGAGGAAAAAAAAAAAACAAAGGGAAAAGGTTTTAAATGTTTTTTTTTTTTTTTTTCCCTCTGAAAATAAGTCCAGGCTCTAAAGGTTCCCTGACAATGAATTTGTCCTCATCTATTTCAACTAAAATGTGTGTTTAATAAAAAAGGTTAGCTGGACAAGAATAGTTATAGAAAAGAGGGCCAACATAGCTCAACTTGTATTGAAGATTGTCTTGCTGGCAGAAATACTTTTTGTATACATGTTTGTTCTGTGAGTCCATGACGATACCTAGTATGTAGTGGGAATAGAATGTTTCCCCTGAACTACTTAGTGTGATGAGTAATGGTAACTTAAATTACTCTACAAACACTTGGAGTGGGCATTTTGATTATTTTTGGTTTAAAATCAATACAAGGCTATAGCAATCAGGATGTTTTGAGAAAAAAACATTAAGTTTTTTGGAAAGTTTCCTATCTTCCTGAAACTGGGTATTGGAAGTAATCATTTAGTTTGACTTTAATTTGAGCTTGTATACTTCCAGGTTTTAGTAATTTTAATTTTAATTTGTTTCATTCTCTAGTTTATTAAGCATATTACAAAGTATTTATAATTTTATATAGAATCTTAAAAATTGACTTCTTACCCAATTTAGATATTTTAATGACTTTAAAATACCAGATAATGTAAGCAAATGAAAAATTTTGTGACCTCTGTCACAGTTTAATCCCAATGATAAAACTCCTGGGTTGAGATAAAGGTGGTTCAGTGGGTAATACTAGTCATTCTAGTGATTGGATTGGTAGGTAATTCCAACCATACCAAACCAAACACTGTGTGCACAAGCAAAGCAAGATAAGGAATTTATTCACTGTTTCCCATGGGCAGGCAGGTGTTCAGACATCCCCAGAAAGCAGGGCTCCATCACATGTAAGTTAATTGGGAAGACAGACACCTTAACTTTGAACATCTCCCCATTCCTCCTCTTCTACCCAGCTTTTGTTGCTGAGAACAAATGCCATATGGTCTGGAACATCCCTTGGGTCAGCTAGGGCCAGCTGTCTCGGCTGTGTCCCCTCTCAGCTACTTGTGGCCCCCCAGCCTACTCATTGGCGGGGTGGGTGAGAGGCAGAAGCAGCCTTGACACTGTGTAAGCACTGCTCAGCAATAGCTAAAACACCCCTGTATTATCAGCACTGTTCTGGCCACAAATCTAAATCATAGCCCCATACAAGCTACTGCAAAGAAAATTATCCCAGCCAAAACCAGTACAAATGTCCCATTAGTTTTCAGGTTTTTTCCACAAGTAGTGTGTGATGGTTTTCATGTATTTTTTGACGCCATAGTGGTTTTAGCCACAGTTTCTTATTTTTCAGACTCCTAGACTGGAACGGAAAACAGTCCTGAGCATTTTCACATTTTTTTTCTTACATGAGGATGTTTTACTGACAGTTACAGCTTGTGTTTGCATGAAAACACGTATTTATGCCAGAAGTTTGTAAGGCTTGTGGTCATCTAGTTGCTGGCTGAACACTGACAGAACTGAAATGCGTTTTGCATAAAATGTCTACAAAAACAAAATCCAAAGATAGATGACTCTTTGCAGCAGGATGTCTAAGAATTAGAATTTCAACTACTCTACTGGTCTCGTTAAACTAGTTCTATTGATGGAATGGGGTTTTTGACTGCTCCTTCAGACTCACTCACACATGAAGTTCTCTTTGGCACATTCAATGCTGCATAGTCTCACTTGAAATGCGTTCCTTGTTCAGCAGATTTGCCAATATGCATTCACATCTCTCCCATAGAGCCATGGAGACACTTGCAGTTATATTGCAGCCCATGGGTGCATACTCAATTGTCAAACAAATGACTTTTTGTGCATCAAAATAGAAATAGTTCTCCTTAGCTGTGGGATTTCATGCTTTTATTGCTGCTTCTGGCTGCTGTCATGAGCTCTCAACTTGCTTTCACAAGTGGGTGATGTATATTCAGTTTGTTACTATGGCACACTCACAAACCTAAGCAGTTAATCCGAAAAAAACTGTTAACACTTTTTTCAACTGCATTGAAAATCAGGAGATGCTTATCTTATGTAGGAGAGTATAGGTAAAAAATGGGATTTATAGGTTTGTAGTATTTTGGTAGAAACAGCATAAATAGTTTGTTACTTTTCTATGCCAAATGGTACTTGGTTGATATTCTTTCAGCTCACTCTAAGAAAAGGCAAGAAAATACACAAGTAGTAAAGATGAAACATCAAGAAGATCTGAAAAAGCTTAAGAAATGCAGGTACTGTGCATTAAAACAGCACTGATTTAAAAGTAAACAACAAAAATTATCTTAGGAAACGTGTCCATTCATAGGTACACAGCAGACTGCTACCACTCAAGATAAAGCTCTCAGGTTGGTCATATATTTTCATTTACAAACAAACATAAAGCTCAGAAGTTATTGGGAAATAAAATTTAAAGCAGGAGGGTTTAGATGGGAAAAAAGGAAGATGAGAGTTTTGTCACTTTGACCTCCATAAAGTTTCCGCCCTCATCTCAAAATAAATGTAGTGGAATGGAAAAAACTTCAAAGTACAACAAAGATGAACAAAAGGCCTTGGAACGACCTCTGTGCAAAGAACAACTTTCAGAATTAGATGGGGGGAAAATAAAGTGAAGGTGAAAAGAAACACAAAATTAGGCTTGAGAAGAATGATAGGGAAAACCTATTCATCATCTCTTCTGTACAAAAAAAAAAGATTAGAGGAATCTAATCAAGGCAATAGGAGACAGGTTCAAAAGAAGTAATGAAGTAATTTTTGTCATTTTTCGTACAACAGATCACAATTGTGAAATTCCTTGTCAAAGTTTGTTGTAGATGGGAAGTTTGTGTGAGCTTCAAGAGGAAGCCAGATAAACGCTAGGAAAAGGCATTCACTGAATGTGCCAGGCACATACAAATCATGCTTGTTTCAGAAAGTGATGAAGGATGAGTCCTCAAAGTACCATTATCCCATTCTTCACCCTAAGCATCCAGTTTTTGCAGTCTGTCAGAGGAAAAATACTGAACTGGTCTTTTAATTTTAACTTATGGCAGCTTTTTTTGTCAGAGTCTTTCACGCTAAAATATGTGGGTAAAACCAATTTAGTTTTGTTTTGGGTGGTTTTGGTGATTTTTTACGGTATGGTTTTCTTTTGTTCAATTATTTATTTATTTTTTTTTTACAAAGGAGAAAAACAGGCTTATGGCGTGTTAAGAGTTATAACACCATAATAAAGAAAAAAATTGACCATGTGTCATATCATACAATGAGTTAGGTGATACCTTATATACATAAGATTTAATTTAGTTTCTATTATTGCCAGTATTAAATTCTTACAAAACCTACATAATTATTTTATGACTATTTTGTGAAAGATTTTTTCTAAAATGAATTATTTTAGATAAAGCTTCCCTTATTTTTTCAAATAAATATATTTGAATGAAAAAGGGGAAAAAAAGAAGGAAAGTAAACCCAACAAAACACAAAACCCCGAACCCAAACAACCCAGCTTCTCACAAAGACAAGCAGGGTTGGCTCAGACAGAATGGTATTTTTCAATAATTTTAATAGACTGCTTTGTTCGGCAAGCTTCGACATTGATTGTGGTGGGAGGCAGCACAGGGCCATTAAGATTGTTTACTGCTCTTTAAATCACTAATTACTTTTCTTGAAACCGCTAATGGTATTCACATTGTTTAGCAGTGCTTTTGAACCACATATACCATGAAATACCTCTGCTGGTGTCACTGTGGTTTTGCACCCAATAGGTGTTGGGAAGTCATGTGCTGTCCCTGCTTGGCCAGGTGCTGGGGCTGCTCTCAGGGCAGGCAGCCGACTGGCAGCGAGCCACAGAGCCACAGGTTGTGGGGCCCGAGCAGTGCCCACCAGGCCAACTGTAAACCTTGGAAAAAAAACAACTTGCTGGTGCTGTGGGTTGAGGTTGGATGTGAAACTGGGAAAAGCAGTACATGCTCAAGCACTGGATGAAGAAAAGGGGACCTGAGGAAGTCAGCCTGAGGGATGTTAGTACTGAGTATAGGATGCAAAGAAATGGGAGGAAGTAGGCAGGGATGATGAAGTGCAGGATATTTCCCCTCTGTTGTCTAGTATGCTCTTCTATGTAGTGAATTAGGCTAAACCTTGATAGCTGTAGGAGCTGGAAGAGAAGGATGACTAATTTCACATGCTACAGAAACAAGAACAAAGTGTTTGGCCCCAGTACAGTAAGACTAGAAGAACTGAAGGTAGCAGTGATATTTTTGCAGCCTCAAACATCAGTGTAAGGATGGAAATTACTTTAAGTTTATTGTTTAGCCAGCAGTAGTTAACTAGATGGGCATCTAATTGTGCATCTAATTTTTTAATTGTTATCAAACACAGAGAACATTAAAAAAACATAGATAATGAAGGAAATTTTTAGATGCTCTGTCTGTGAGGGAAGCAGCATTCCCTATCAAATATCCTAGCATTTTTATATTTATGGAAAACTCGATTTTGTGCATGGAGCATCTTCTTGGAGGATTGTTTGGCCTTTGAGTATGCAGTTTTCTGATGATTTTGCGTTATTAAACTATCCAGTACAACTCAGCTGCTAACAGTTGAACAGAATAAATTTTGTGGGGTTTATAACATGTGAAATGATTAATTAGTCTTAAAACATGGTAAACTGCAGAGTTAGTGTAACATAGGAGACAATTTATTCTACAGAGGGTGACTCTTGAAACTCAGAAACTCTGTAGTCTCTCTTCTGGTCTGTTTATTCTTTTGCTTTCATTGTAAAACAATTTTTTAACATATACTGCTGTTGGAATCTATATTTCTTCAGAATTACCCTCATCTACAAGCATACAAAGTCTTTAAAATAAGAATCAGAATAGCTGTATAAACTAGCTACTTCTATAAAATAAGTCTGTGTGACATATTGAAGATGCATCATGCCAGATTTGATATTTATGCCACTATTACGTTGTCCTCATGGTACAAATTAATAAAATAATTATTGTTGTCACTGGGTCATGCAATAGTATAGACAGAAATTTAAGTACATGAGCTGACCCACGGAAACACCCAGTGCTCAAGCTCTGAATCAACCAGGTTAGCTTTTACCTAGTAGTGCTTTTTACAAGTAGTGCTTGCTGAATGGAATCACCTTGTAAATTGCCTCCTGGGTAGTTTTCTTGGAACTGTATTTCTCTATAGTGTTGTTTGTTAGCTAGCTTACTATTAATGAATGTACTTTGCTGGATTTATTGTGGGATGCTAAGTCACTTTATTTTTCAGCTGCCTACCAGGGAAATTGTTTCAAGCAACTTTAAATGGAATTCTGATAATTGAACTTCATCTGCTGGTTTTCATCCATTATGTGAAAATATGAGATCTTGATTAATATAACTTACCTCTTTTTTTTCTTAATGATCCATTGCATTAAGAATACTTAAATGATTTGTCATTATGAAAGGTTATGTGTTTAATTATCTACTCCATCACAATTTGAAGATGTAGTCTGATGAGAAGCTGAGTCCTTAAACATCAAAAAGAACTTTGCTTGTTTATGCCACAGAATAAAGAAATTTTTGTTTCTTGGAACTTGGAGAATATAATTTTATTGAAGATTTCTCTGCATGTACTGTGAAGAAAAGACAGTTTACTGCATACTAGATGTAGAGTCACCTTGCATGTAGTGGCAAATCCCCAGACATGCACGGAACAAAGTGCAACATCTTACAGTAGATCCAACACATGTGTCTGACCTGTGCATAGAGGCAGCACATGTAAATGCACCTTTACTACGTGGTCATGCACTTCCAGCCTCAACAGACCGTGTTTCAAGGGGCTCTGATTTTTATAGAGTCAGGCCTTTAAAACAAGCACAATACAAATACTTGGATTTTTGTTACTAAGGAGGTAGGCATTGCGTATGCATGTATACAAACTAGTTGGAAATGAAAAATGTCTCAGATTTATGCATTCAACATTTAAAAAGATTACATCAGATCTTTAGTGTGCTTTGGTAGGAAGTCACACAGGCAAGTTCAGAAATGCAAAGTTTGCTTGGATGTTTTGATCCAAATGGAAGGAAACTCTGTGGGTTTTTACTAGATCTGGTTCTAAGGAGTTTTGATTTGAACCCAGAATGGTTTCTTTCAAACCTTTTAATAAAGTATGAAGAAATTATGAGAGGACTGTCTTTATTGGAGAAATATGAAGGGGTAGGCTGTGATATTTGTTAATTGACTACTATTATCAGCCAAGGAACTGCTTCATATTTTAATGTGGAGAAACACAGATTGCTGTTTTAGAAATAGATTATGAAAAAGCTCCAGAAAAATTATCAATAACTTGAATTAATTTTATATTTGAAATTGTGAAAGATTTTTGAACATGCAGCCTATTCTAACATTACCTCAGATATTTATGGGTTAGTTTCTATTATTTCCATCAATTTTATACTTATTTTTGCCTTCTGGGTAGCAAGGAAAAAGTCTTCAATTTGTATTTTTTTTTACTCTTAAAATCAAAAGGTTTTCTTGGTCACATTTTGTAAAATATCTTTCCTGAATGTTGCATCCTTTGAAGAGGCAATATAATCTTACAGTTGCTTGATGCGTGATAATCTTAAATATTTCATAAGCATTACTTTTCTATGTTCAGTTGTCAAGGCTTAGACTTACGTGACAATTCATTGCTGGCATCCTACTTGAAACTGAACGTCAAACAGCTTCTTACAGTGTTCCAGAATGGGTCCTTAGGGTGCCTTGGTTCTAAGATTCAGGTATGCAAAAGGTCATGTGGAAAAAGTTTTAATGGACAAGGTAAACTTTTGAAAGCATTGCCAAAAAAATTGAAATGGTTCCAATTTCTTAACTTGGTATTTTTACTAATCATTAAGAGAAAGTGAACAAAATTTTATGGTCTAGTCTCAAAAATTTCTTTAGCTGCCATAGGAGATCTTTAGTATGCTGGTTTATTCCAGTGAAAAAAATGACACTTTCTTTATTCTCTAGGCAGTATAATTTGGTTTTCATGAGTTACAATCCCCCTCACAAAATCTAATAACTTCTATAACAAACATCGATCTGCTATGCCATGAAAAGAAATAACTTTCCTAAGGTATATGAAAACTCTTATTTTGACACCACTGTTTGGTAATAAATCATACTAGAACCATTTGTTTGAATTTTGACATAGTCTAGAAATATATTTCACTGAATAGATTTCATCAGAAGTATTTACCTATTTGAGAAAAAAAAATATTTATGCAAAAAGTTCAAATGTAGATATCTATACTGTTTATGGAAAACAGTCATGAAAAGATGCAAGTGAATATACCCTGGTATTATGCAGTGCCCTGGTGATTATTTTTTTTTTTTTGTGCATCAAGATTTTTGAAATCTTCATTGGTGCACTTCCTTGTTATGCTTGTGGATGGTTGGGGTTGTTTGTTTGTTTGTTTTTACAATTTATTGTGAATTTAGATCAGAATTACCAGAATTCTATGAACTGACTTTTTTCAACAGAGTTTAATGGCTTCACAAGGAACTCAGTCATGTGACAACATCCCTCTAGTGACTGATTAATGCAAGCTGATGTTCTTTTCAGGTTACTATATCTGATCTTTGTCATGGTGATATATGTAATCTATTTAACTGTTCCAGCTACACAGAGACTAGAATAAATTAATATGCCTGTGTAGAGCTGACAAATATTTAGACAATTTTTCTTATTTATTTAGCTTGCCAAGATAAGTTTAGTAAACTTAGAAAATAATTTTGTATTCCATTTAAAAGCAATTGAAACAAATTGAAAATCTTAAAACAAATTATATACATATATAAAAGTTATGTAATAATAATTTTATTTTTTTTTAAATTGTGGGAATATCCTGAAGTTCCCTGGCTACATGAAAAAACTTTCAAGTCTGGAAGCACTGCAGATTTTTAAACTATGCCAATGTGCTATTTTAATTCTCACCAATGCACCGTATTCCATGTTCTATAGAAAACAGATGACGATGAATTAAGAGACAGATAGGAAATACATCCTGTCTCATAAATTACTTGATCTAGAATAAATCAAAGAGGAAAAAAGAAGACTGCCAAGTGCTATATTTTCAACATGTTACTGACATGACTGCTGGATTTTTTAAAAGAGCATATATAAAAATATACATAATCTGTCTACCCGAAATTAATTTTTTTTTCTTTAGATCATAGAAGATAAGAAAACATTTTTTTAAAGGCAAATTATCCTCCACAGGCAAGATAGAGACAAGTATTTTGCCTGATTATGAATTTCCATCTGTACCATATTAAATATATAAAATGTGAGCACAAAATAAGTATAGTCAGAGCATAATCAGCTTGTCCTGATTCAAAGGGCTATGAAATAACTAACATTTCATATTCTTGGAAAACTGTAGAAACAGAAAATAGGGAATAGGTAATTCTAAATAGAAACCAAGCAACTTCTACCTTTAAATGCTGCTTTAACTTTATTCATGAGTGAATTTGTCCTGTGAATCTACTACATTTTAGTTCTGTGCCTTACTGCAGCAAGCTCCTTGCACTTATTTTGTCCAGGGATCCTGAGCCATGTGAACCCTGGGACTCATCCTCTCCTTTTTCTTAGATACTGTATATGGTTTCATATATCTGGTGATTTGTAGGGTTTTTAAATGATTGTTTGGATACCTAGCATTTGTAGATAAAACCTTCGTCTAGTAAAAAAGGTTACAGTTGTATGTTTATGTATCTTTCCATGTCTATTGTTCTTGATTAACTTAGTATGCAACTTGCTTTCATTAAAGAAGCTTCAGTTTTCAGCAGTGCCCAAGCATAAGAACTCATTTTATAATTTTTAAATATAACACAGAATAAAAATCTCTGTACTGCAGTAATTGATGTCAATCCCTTGAAAGATGGTAAACTATTTTGGTTCTGATTTTACTATTCTGCAAAGTTTATAAATATATAAAAAACTATAAAGTTACCCTCCATTACTAGGGATGTCATTCAGCTACATTAAGCTTATACTGAAGTGCCTTTTGTTATTTAAATTGAACACTCACTTTTATGGCTCATTGGCATAAAAGTAGTAAAATCTTGTTGTTGCCTTTGGTATCTATATTACCATGCATAACTCACTGCTGGACATTTTTGGAGCATTTCACCTGGCTGACATAGCAATTTTGCTTTATTCCTTTGCAAGAAACAGCTAGAAGATACTTTCACAAAGATGGCTGAAATTTTTCCACTTTGAATGCATTTAGTCTATTTCTATTCCTCTACTTTGCAGGTTTTATTCTGTTTTTTATAGGACCTTGCCTTTTTAATTGTCTTATCTTCTCCAAATTATTCATCGCCTGTGGGTTGACCTGACTATCACATAGCAAAAAGATACAAAGCTGGAATTCAGTTTGTTCTTTTAGCACAGTTTTCCAAGTTGTCGTGGTTTGGTTTTCTCTCCCCATTTCAAGAGCATCAAATGTGATGCTTAAGATCCACATCATCACTACTTTGAAAAGATACCTATCCAGCTCATTCAGCTAACACTTGTTCCCATGCATTTTTACTCAATAAATTTTGCCAAAAGTTGTCAGACTTCTGTAGATTGTCTGATATCCACAATTCCAAAGTATCTTTTCTTATTTCTGTGAAGGTTCCTATGTGACTATACCTGAAAGATTAAAATTTAAAATAATGACTAATATTTAATCTGAAATATTGAGTTGGTTTTAAAATACTTTAAATATTTTTTTTAAATGTAATTGCACTGGAGAGAGAAGACAGAATTCACTTTATCTGACTGATGCTGGCTAGAAACTGAAGTGGTGAATGTGGAAACTAGTTTGAGATTGCTTTTGTAGGCAAATGAGAAAAGTTCTTCTGAGAAGCCATTAATTTTACCTGTTCTGGACACTAGTTTTAGGATAGGAATCAATCTTTTTGAAATAACCCTTCTTTCCAGCTGTGGTGAAAGACTGGTTAATTGCTGCAGCTAATCTGATTTCAAGATGATTAGTGGTGCAAGTGTGACCTGTACAGTTTGAAACTGAGACAACCAACATCCCTGGAGGTATTTAAAAGATGTGCAGATGTGGTGCTTAGGGATATGGTTTAGTGGAGAACTTGGCACTGTTAGGTTTAGAATCAAACTTGGTCTTAAAGGTCATTTCCAACTTAAATGATTCAAAGATTTTTCTCTGTCACAAATTAGATAGCTGTGTTGCTGCATCCTACAGTTAGATGTTGTTAAAAATAAATATGCGTATGAGTCTGACAGAAAAGAAAATGTAGCAGGAAATAGGAGGGAAACACCAGAAGATACAGAAAGTGATTTAGCTGTGTTTATTCCTATCAAGGCACAATTGCATCTGAATCTAAAGACTCCTTAAGCTCTTTTGGTTTTGTTTGTAACTAAAAGCTTCATTCAGTTCAGAGACTGGAGCAAGAAAACGTGGCCAGAAAGAGTTGACCTTAAAAGCACGCTCATTTATATTTAAAAATCTTTTTACCTAATAGTAGATTAAAAAAAAAAAAATCTCTTCATGAATGCTGACAAGAGCTGGAAGCTGCCATTCAGGTTCCGTGCCCTTTCCTGAAAAACAGCCATTCTGTGACATTAAAAAGCACAGCGACAGCATGTTCTTTCATCTTGGAACAAGTCCTCGACATAGCGTTTAGGACTGGGCTGCTTGCATACAATGTTTAAAGAGCACTGATGTATCATCCTTTTGATACCCACTCAAAATGAGTACAGATGATGTGCAGTACAGCATGGAAATAGGTGTATTTGATACTTACCTAGGTATCATATTTTTTATAATAGTGTTATTCAAGTTTTGTTCTGTGGTTTTCTGTCTGAACTAAACATCACAGAACCTCAAAATAACTGAGGTAGGAAGGCATGTCTGGAAATTGTCTAGTCCAATCCCTGTACCCAAAGCAAGGGCACCTTGTGCAGTTTCTTCAGGGCTGTGTCCAGTTGGCTTTTGATATCTGCAAGGAGAGAGACTCTACTACCTTTAAGGGCAACCTGTGCCAGTATTTTATCACCCTCATAGGAATAAAGTTTTTTTCTAATGTTTAAACAGAATTCCCTGAATTCCAGCTTGTGCCCATTGCCTCTTGTCCTGCCTCTGGGAACCATTGAAAAGAGTCTGGCTCCTTCTTTACCACTCCCCAACAGGCATTTATCACCTTCCTGGATCTCCATAGCACACGCTCTGGTACACCTCTACCTCTGTTGCACTGAGAAGCCCAGAACTGGACCAAGCATGGCAAATGTACCTCACCAGGGCTGAACAGTGGGAAAGGATTGTCCTCCTCCACCCTTCATGCTCTGCCTAATGCATCCCTGGAAGCAGGATTCTGCTGGCTTTCTTTGCCACAGGGGCACATTCACAGCTCACGTTAAACTTGCTGTCTACAGGGACCCCCAGGTCTGTCCCTAGGCAGAGGTCATGGCTTTCCCTGCTGCTCTTACATGCTCAGGGCAACTCCCTCTCCTTGCTTTCCCAGTCCATCCTTCCCAAAGAACCAGTATCCATCCATGGCAAGGCTCTGTGATGGTGAGCTGTCCCATCGTGTCTCTGCCATCTCCATGAGATCCATAGCCCCATAACTTGAGACTCTACAATAGTCTAAATTTGGCAGAATAACGAAAGCAGAAATACAGAGGGATGTCCGGACGTCTAAATAGCTGTGTGTGGCATGGGAAAGGTGGCAGCAGTAATGGCAAGAAGGAAAAGCAAATAAGTCGTTGGTGAGACATTCCATTAAGGAAACTAGCAAATATCTCTAAGGAAAGTAATAAATGTCGTCTTACAATGTTATTGGCTTAGCAGATCTTTCTCATGAATATGCAGAGATTTCACTTTGTGACTTCAGTCTGAAAATCACAGTGGAACAAAACGTATTTCACTATGTCGGTTACAATGTTTGTTTTATTTTTCTTTTCAGGACACAGGGAAATTGTGTTATGTTTTGCCTGAACTTGCATGTTTGCATGTGCAAATAAAGAAGGAGAGGAAAAAACCAAAAATACAGGGAAGGATACAACAAGCAGGGGATATTAAAGTTATGTGCAAAACAGTCTGATGGCAAAACTGTGGTAATTGCCTCCATCTATTTCAGGTATGTTTTTAAACAAATGTTTGTGCTCAGATTTTTATTGGTTGTATGATAATGTCTTTACCTCTTATTTGTGTAAGTATTTTACATGTGAACTTTCTATAGGGAAATAAATTTTTGTTATTTTCAGTCTCTAAAATGGAAAAATTATATACTGATACTGGCTAATTTAGACAATTTCTGCCTACCTAAGCATGTTAAATTACTGTCTGTTTGATACAGCTGGCAGTGTTTCACAATTATGTCCAATGCATTTTAGAACTCAGGAAAAGCAAGTGGTCATTGATCTTGTGATTTAATGCAGAAAGGCATTGTTTTAGTAAAAGTAAAAATTTTCATAAGTGTGCTCAATAGTTATGTTCAGTCTGGTATCTGACTGAAAGAGTTGTTTGGCTGTAGATTTTCTTTCATAATAGTTTTCCTTAGACTTTTTGGACATTTAGCAACGCTACGATAATGCTAGAAGTAACACAGTTTGGTTAATAATGTTCTTTGCTTCCATAAATGGAAATTGTGCACATTAGGGTTTCAGGCTGTTTGCTATTATTTATTTGGAAATTTGTGTTTAGTAGTTACTTATCACATTCGCAAAAAGTAATACAATAAAAAACGGTAGAGGTTGCTGTTGCCATTACTTGCTGCATGCTAATAGATGACTTTAGGGTTTTAATGTACGAAGTCTCCAAAAAATAAGCCAGAAGAAGGGAAGAAATCTGAGATTCTTAATACTGTCGGAGTACAAAGTGTCAGCAAAATCTGATAGCCTTGTAGGCAAACTTTCAATTTAAGATGTGGCCTTGAAAGGTCTCAAAGTTTATTGTATGTGACACGTTTTCTGAAGATTTTATTTGACTGGATTTATTGTTAGTTTTCCCAATCAATATGGCCTTTAGATTTCATGAAGGAGATTAGTCTAGCACTGGCACCAGATTCTGCCTACAAAAGTCTCATAAATCACTTGAAAGAGGACAATAAGAACTGTTATAAATTTTGTATTCAATCTATTAACTCAGTAGGAAACTCTGGATATCTAAAATCAAGAACAGGTTGGTTCTATACTATGCATAAGGTTATTATCAGTACTCCATGATCCAAGAGGTGAGCCAGCAGTTTCCAGCCTCCTGAAAGTTTCTGTTGTTTTAGAGGGACAAAGGAGTTAGAATTGGGTTCCAACCCATCTGCTTATTTCTGAAAAAGTAGTTAACATCAGGCATAAATAGCTCTGCCTCTCAAAGTTAATCTAATACTTGTTACTCAAAATAAAGAATCAAGTCCAAAAGTATTTAATAGTTTTGGTAACTTCTTGCAGAACAATTAATCTGTTACTGAATTATTAATATTTTTAACATAATCATTTTTAAGGGCCTACTATTATTCACAGAATGGCCAGGGTTGGAAGAGACCTCTGGAGATCATCTAGTCCAACCCCCTGCTAAAGCATGTTCACCTACAGCAGGTTGCACAGTCGTGTCTAAGCAAGTTTTGAATGTCTCCGGAGAAGGAGACTCCACAACCTCTCTGGGCAGCCTGTTCCAGTGCTCTGTCACCCTCAGGGTAAAAAAGTTCTTCCTTATATTCCAATGGAACTTCTGTTGTTGCAGTTGGTGCCTGTTGCCCCTTGTCCTGTCACTGGGCTTTACTGAAAAGAGCCTGTCCCCATCCTCCTGAGACTTGTCCTTAAGGTATTTGTAGACACTGGTAAGATCCCCTCTCAGTATTCTGCAGTCCTCCTTCTGTTTGAGGTTTTCCAGAAGCTCCTTGCTCATCCATGCAGGCCTCCTGCCCCCTTTGCTTGATTTCTTACTCATGGGGATGCACCTGTCTGGAGCTTGGAGGCAGCGATGGTTATTAGCCAGCTTTCTTGGACCCCCCTACCCCCTAGAGCCCTCACCCATGGCATTCCTCCAAGTAGGTCCTTGAGGAGGCCAAAGTTAGCTGTTCTCTAGTCCAGGGCTGCAATCCTACTTGTTGCCCTGCTTTTTCCACACAGGATCCTGAACACCACCATTTTGTCACTGCAACCAAGACTACCCTCAACTTTCACATCCCCAAGCAGTCCTCCTTTGTTTGTGAATACAAGTTGTAAGACAACACCTTGCCTGGTTGGCCTCTCCACCACCTGTGTCAAAAAGTTATCATCAATGCTCTGCAGAAATCTCCTGGACTGTGTGAGCCAAGAACATTTTCAATAACATTTTATTTACTCTGTGATTCTAAGTACTAAATTCAAAATGAATTTTACTTTCATGCACTATCATGATTTACAATTAAAAAAAATACTGATCTAAATATTATTTGGCAACGTCTAAGCTGAGAGTCATTGCTTGGAGAAAACTGAACAACTCCCCCGCTCCCCTGCCTTCTGATTTTCTTCATGCTTCTCTTTTGCTTTTTCTTTCCTGTTTTTTTCATGTCATTGATTTTACATGTTACCTGGCATTCTGAATTTATTATTTTAGCAATAGCTCAACTTTCGTGCCAGTATGATAAAATTCAGAATACTCCATAATTTATCCTCATTATATATTCATAGTATTAGACCTCCTGGCATTGCAAATTCACTCATAAAGCTACCACAAATCACACCATGTTATCAGGCTGTATTTTTCACTGAAGAAAATATTGATCATAGTGGCTGAGGAGGGAGTTCTGGGATTAAGTCACATCCCATGTTTCAGCTACTTTTCTATTGAAGACTTCCCTTTTTCCTTGCGCTCTCCTACTTAATGTTTCAACCAGCAATCTGACTGTTTGAATGTCTAGCATAGATTGTCTTGGGGGTCTTTTTATTTTGTTTTTGAGCACTTGAGATACTTTTAAACCAGTAGAATAGTCTTGCTACAGCTTTTGTAGCTCTAGAGGAAAGATTAGTACGGGCATTTCAGCCCTTAGTTATAAAATGTGGGTTCATCATGCAGACTGCAGCTAAATCAGTGTTGAAGCACCATTGAATACGACTCTGAGCAAGACTGGTTGGGAAAACAAGGCTCTGCTACTGCGGCCTTGGTCTCCACTCCAACAGCAGTGAGGCAGAACGTGCCAGATGAACGGTTATCTGCAAAGAAGCTTGAAAATCCCTCCTAGCATAAACAACTCATTTGTGTATCTGACTGGATGGAGCCTGGATTAACCAGGTTGTGCACCACCTGGAATGGTTCTGCAGATCACGGTACAGCAGATGGCTTTGCAAAAGCAAAGAAAGCTTCATGTCTTTGCCTTCAGCGCAGCCCTGGCTCTATGATTTCAAAGTCATTTGAATAGTTAAGAAACCTAGAATATCTGTGCTCTACTGAGCTCTGCTCGTGCTTCGTCATCTTTAGATGATTGGATAACAAGGTACACTCTGAAGATGGAGAGGATTAAAAAAAACACTACAGGGAAGGTGCAATGGAAAATGTTTATACATTCCTGCTGTTGTGAACTGTCTGGTGAGTCTATAATGCTACCCAGACTGTGGTATCCTTTGATGTTTTCACTGTTGCTTTTTCTTTCCATTATTGACTTCTCTAGGATTAAGTTATACATTTCAAATAATTACTTTTTTTAATTATTTTTTTTTTTTAAGATCTGTATTTCTTTATAGACTATCTCATGTCCTTTAGGCTCCCCCCTCCCCTGGAATCTTCTTTCAGCTTCTGACTCTCTTAGCTTCTTGCTAAAACCTCTAGTTTTACTTTCTGTTATAAGAATTCTACTCTGTTCTTCTCAGTCTTCCTTATATCTTCCTCAGTTGTGTATCAAACTGGAAATACCACAAATCATGCCAATTCCTTATAGGAATCACAATGAAATGCTGTGTCTCTTTGAAAATATCATCATAATTGAAATGAATTTTATGCAAAAACATACAGTGACCAAATAAGTGCTATTCAGCTCCTTTTGCTGTGATATTCCTGGAATTTGGAGCCATTGGTTAATGACGTGCTGTTGATACCTTGTACTCAATGGTAAAGATCACAGACCAATCAAAGAAAGAGTTAAAGTAGGTTACAGTGTGCAGAATGATTCTGAAATTGTACTTTCTATTAACACAAGTTGTCAAAATCACTATGGCTTATTGTTCACCCTCTCAATCCCAAATGAATTAGTCAATCAGTCGTTGATAAAATAACTGGGGGGGGGGGGGGGGGGAACGACTCACCACCACCACTACCACTACACCAAAACCAAACAAATAAAGCCCTCACAAATAAGGAAAGCCTTTTTTTCTTTAATTGACAGTCTTGTCTTTCCTATCTTGGAGAGGACTGAATGTCTGTGACAATGCCATAAGGTCACTTTATATTGCTGTGATGGGTATTCCTTGATTTTTAGAGCAGTTGAAGCTGTGGAAGAATGAGAGGATGGCCAAATGCTATTAGCCAGGCAATATTTCCTGTAAAAATTAGTGTCACCATAATTCCTGTCTGTGCTTTCAGACCTTTCCACAACATGACACCAGCACAGATGGTGATGCAATAACAATAAATCCCACAGGAAGCTTGCTGCTATTGGAATAGGTGAGGATTACTGATCAGTACAGAAGGGTGGTCCTTATGTGCAATGCCTCAGTCCAGAACAGAAGCTCAAATCTGTGAAACTTATTTATCCATTCATCTTGAGTCATTTCTAATGCTGGCTGACCACAACATTGCTCAACCTTCAGGGAAACAAACCATGCATACTAAATCTCTCCTGATTATTCTGATGTACAAACACCATAGGCCCAGACTACAAATAATGTTTTTAGATGCTTAATTCATATTGATTTAAGTAGGGCTATGCATCTAAGCAACTTTGACATTAAAAACATTCCCTTCTGCTGTTTCTTGCAAACAAAATTACTAGTGTCTTATATTCCAAATGAGGTTGTACAAAGTAAAACACCATTCTCTGCTATTTTCTTTCCTACATTTTATAGAAGAAGCTGGTATAATTCTACACGTTTTTTCCTTGTCCCTTTTGAAGAATCATTTTCCGTTCAATCACGTTGTATATCATAATAATACTTTTATTTCCAAAGGATGTGTGCTGGGGCCCTGATTTCCTGGAAATGGTTAATGTCTACCTGCTGATGGGAAGCAGTGAAAGAACGTCTTGTTTGCTTGCATGTACAGCTTTTGCTTTCCCTATTAAACTGTCTTTATCTTAACCCACAAGCCTTCTTGCTTTTACCCTACCAATTCTCTCCTCCATCCCACTGCAGGGGAGTGAGTGAGTGGCTGTGTGGGGTTGAGCTGCTTACAGAGGCTAAACCACAATGACTGTGCATGAAAATTCTGTAGTGTGAAGAATTTTGGAATATTATACAAGTAGTTTGTAGTTAGCGATTTTGAGATAGTAAGGAAAACATGGCTTATTTTTTCCCTTCTATTTTTTAAAAGAAGACAAGCTTATGAAAACCTTTATTGCAGAGTACCCTTTCAGCCATTAAGATATTTTTTTTATATTTTTGTCCAATGCACTTCAAACTTTTTTGTTTGATGTAAATAATTTCTCATTATATTCCAAAACACACTCAACTGTGTGACTGACTCAACCTGCCATAATGTGTTCCTCATTAAATCATCAACTCAATCTCAGAAAGAAAATAAACTTTATAACATAGAGACATAAAATCAAGAAAGATCCATGGGATGTTTAGGTGAAGTACCACTAAAGTTAAGAGGAAAACAGGAAGCAAAGACAATTGCACATGGAAAAATGACACAACAGTCCAAGGGAAAATGGAGAACGTCTGGGTTTAACATTTAGAAAAAGCCAGAGTGAATTCCAAGTTTGAAGTGGAATCTGAAACCATGTAATGGGGTTTTATACTGAATGTTTGTCAGAACTCTAATGTATTTTACTTTTCAACAGTAACAAAGTAACAGTAACAAAAGTAACAAAGAGGAGTATCTCTGTTCTCCTGTACTCTGACATCACAGGTAATGCTGTGGTGTATGAAATCTCAGTCATATAGATGATTGCCACTTCAGTTATATATGTGTTTAGGCCTTTTATACTGATAAAAGTATTTTGTTTCAATTCTGATTCTTTTCCTTGATATAAAAAAAAAAAGGAAAGAAAAAAAAATCACTTGTTTGCTGATAGAAGTATGGGAATGAACGGGTCAAATACAAATGTTAAATAAGGTCAGAAAAGTTACAGTCAGTTACAAAAAGCTATACAAATTGAATTTTTAGCTTCCTGTGATTTTCTGTTCTGTATTTTCTTTTTCTGTGCATACACATTTACATATAGGGTGGCAGTAGTAATCCAGGAAAAGAACAGAGGAAAGTAAGAGGGAAAGAGTGTTGGGGAGATGGAGGTTAAAAGAGCTGCCAGTGAACAATAGACACACTCCTAACATCTTAAATAGAAGATCAGCACGATAACATTGCTGTTGTCCAGGGAGATCTATAAGGTGGATTTGACATGGAAAAGGATTGTGTTTGTTCTTGGAGTTGTAGTTTCTGTTGGAATTAGTGCTGAAGGATTTTTCTTGACTCAAAATGTTTGTCTTGTCTCAGGGAATTCCTAGTTTTACCTTCCAGATGTGTTGGAAGGTGCTTTCAGTCTGGCTGGAATGGAACAGGGATGGTGTTACTCCCATGTTCCATGGACATGAAGTTATGGATGTCAGCAGAATGTGTTTGCCTTGTCTGAAGTGGTTTCTATGGTTATGTAGCAGGAAAACTTAAACATTTTAGTTTGTGGTTTGAAAAGGAAAATATGCTTCCTTCCAGTGATAGTAATAACTTTCAAACACCTGTCTACCTGTGCCGTTTAAAGCATTTATATTTCAAACGTAGCAATGGTCCAAAGAAGATAAACATTCATGAGCTGAAAAAATTGATAAGTTTTAATGCACAAGGTTACTATGAGCTTCGTGCAAGGAGAGAAAATTGGACACACTTGGATGTGATGAGGCTTAGCAAGACTTAAGCACAAAATATTAACTGCCAGGTGTGTTTTGTCTGTGTTAGGTGGAAGAATATAAATGATGTCAAACACCTGTGTGTGTAAATGGGCATTTCAGGTAACATTTTTCACACTCAGCACATTTGTAGTATTTAGATTTGTCACTTAGGGACACATTGGTGGGTAGTAAATTACTTATGATCCTTAAGAGAAAGACACCAACATCTTTGATGATAATTTAATGATGGTATTTGCTCAATGCAGTGTGGCGAACGAGAGAGTGAAAAGGTACGTCTTATTCTGTAAATTCACCTTGTGACTTCTGGTATGCTGCCTTCCATTCAGGCTACTCTGCAAACTTGAAAAAAAAGGAATTAAAGGGGATGGCAGGAAAAGACCAAAAAAGAGACATATTTTAAAATTACTTTTAAAATAGTAAAATTATAAATAACACTAGGCAGAGATGAGTTAGTTTTATAAAGCAAAAAGGACTTGAAAATATGATTTCTTATTGACCATTGTTATAAAATGTATTCACAAAGGCTGATGGCATTTACTGATCTAACATGGTGGTGCCTTTCCACAGGCACCTTCTTGGCTCTTCATTGCTGTTTTCTTGGTCAATTAAATTCAGCACTGGTTCTGTAGCATTTTTGGAAGGCATGTGTAAGAATTTCTGAATTAGAGGTTCTGCTGCTTTCAAAAGAGTTCTTAGTGAAAGGGGAAAGATGAGGGTCAGATGTTATAAGCATTGGAACATGCAGCTAAATGAGAGTAAACTTGAAATTCAGTAATTTCATATTCTGATATGTAGTCTTAAACCACAAGAGTCCATTGGTCAAAACTGATTATATTGATTCTTAAGTGTTTGCGGAGTTCTTCAAATCGGCCCTTGTCAATGATAATCTAAGAAGTTAATATTTATTTACTTGTTAGATTTCCAAAGCTGAACTGAGATATGCTACTATTCTCTAACTATCAATAGATAACTTTTAACTGGGGGAAAAAGGAATGATAGTTTTCCAGAACCAATTTATGATGATAAATTTTTGCACATTTTCTACAGAATGACTGGGATGAATACAAATGTATGGGCTATTAGTGATCTACCAGGCACAGCAATTGTTCTTTTTCTTAGATGATTTGTATGTACAGCCCTGACATTAGAGAAGGCAACTCTATCAAGATTAGTGGCAGAGTACCAAGGTCTAAATAGATTTTTCTTTTTTGTGATTAACTCATAATTAAATTTATTTAGGATTTTATTAAATTATGATGAAAGTTTTTGATCGATATATCTGTTATTCTAAGTTAATCAAATACAATAGAGCTCTTATCTCCTATACAAGTAGGCACTTTGGGCATAGGATTGGACCATCTCATCAGATAAAACTGATCAACAATGCTTATGTTAATAAGATTCTGAATATAAACTACACAGAAAATTACACATCTTCCTGTCATTGCAATGTGTTGGATAAATGTACAATGTGATCAAATATATTTAAAGGATTTTTCTTCCTTCTGTATTATAGTAAAAAAATATTATCTATTGTTTACTACACTTAAGATTTTAAGCTTTTAGGACGGTCTAAGCAATATTACGAATTCAGCTATATTTCTTTTATTTTGATGTAAAGCCTAAAAATCAAAACATGTGTTCCAGATATTGGTTGAGTGCATCCAGTTCATGTATCCATGTGTTTATATTAGTGCTATCTCAGATTCAGAAAGTGGACAGAAAGACCAGTTACCCTCTAACTGTCTCTGCTGCTTACCATAGCTGCTAATGTTCTTCTGCCATTATTTTAGACATGCTTTCATTATTCAAGTTCTTGGAAAATCTTAACCAATAAGAACAAAAAGCTCCCCTGTGGCAATAAAGAGAGACTGCTGACAAAAAATTATTTTCTTGACAGGGCACCATGTTTCTTACTACTGAATATATAAACATTATTAAAACCAGACAAAAAGATAGCGTGCATTATAGTCTAGGTCATGACTGCTCAGAGTAGTCCAAAAGGACAATATAAATGAATTAATTAATATATAATTATAACTGTCATTTAAGATATTTATTATTGATGTAGGCATTTTACTTGTTTCTTTATACAATAAGCATTTCACAGTATTTATGCTTACCGTAATTAGTACATTCTACAAAGAATGGTATAATAGAAAAGTAATCTTCCAACTTGCACAAACAAGCAGTAGCTACAGACTTGTGCTAATTAACGTGCTTTTGGTTTTTGTTTTGAAAGATTACTTGAATTATGTCCCATGTAGGTTTAAGATTTTGACTTATACATCATGTTAGACCTCTAGAACTGATAAGACATACAAGACTGTTCGTCAAAGCAGTTGTGGTGGAGACTGGGTTTTATTTCTCATATTATACCCATAGTATGTGAAATCTTTCTAATTCATGATGTGAAAAGGAGTTTCAGAAACTGACATAATCACTGAGAGGTTTCAAGTATGACATTTGCTGCCAATAATTACACTGCTTCTTCTGATACCTGATAGGGATCACTGCTGACTCCGGGTTATATATTTTGAGGGATTTGAGGGGTGGAATAAACACCTAAGTTATGGAAAAAATCATTTACTGTATCAAATGTTTGTGGTACCTAGGAAAGCAACATATCAGTTCACACTATAAGATTCTTGGGTTTTATATGCAAATAAAATTGAATTAGTCAAACTTAGAGTTATCATCTTGCAGTTTTCCATAATATCTTGCCAGCTACAAGCAGTACATACTTCATTGGCTTTTGGCAGTAAATATTTGTATTACTACACACTGATTTAACTACTACACACAGCTGATTTTTGAAAGTAAAGTACTAGAACATTATATATGCATAAAACTTAAAGATCATGTGTGTGCAAATATGAATGCTCAAATGTATTACAAACATAATTTGTGAACCACTTTCTACAAGTATTCCATCTAATTAGTTCATTGTTAAAAATGTTCATCAAATTTGGTTTTGGACCTAATGCTATTGTTCACTTTGCAAAGTCAATTTTGAATCTGTAAAGGCAGGTATGCCTTTGAAAGTGGAGTTTTTTGTGATCACTTACCCACTCAAAAAAAGGAAATACACCATGAACAGTTGAATGTGTTTATTTGTTGCTGATAATATTCTGAATAATCTATATCAGTTTAAATAAAAAAATAAAAAAATTGTATTCATCATACACAAAAAACCCTATTAACTTTAAAACAAATTGAGATAAAGAATGTTGCCTAAGAGACAAACTAAATAAAAAGTGTACCCTGGTTACATACAAGTATTTGGAAATGAAGCTTGAAAAATCCATATTATATAACTTCTTTATTATCCAAAATTGAACATAGAAGCATGATCCTTTGATTAGGGCAATGGACCAGAAAATAGGCAATTCAGCATTTAATCGCTGGCTCTGCCTTGCCCTCCATGTATGATATAGACAAAATGACTTCTTCCCTTCTCGGGTGCATAAAATCACAATTTATAATAAGCTCTAAGTCTTTCATGAGCATATGGTACAGCCAACTGATACGAAATATAAATTTTGACTAAGCAGTAGTCATAAGTTAAACTGTGATTCTCAATGAAAGCAACTATGTATGAAACAGAATTTCCCTTTTTTGTATCCTGACCACCCCTATGGATGGCAAAACGAAAGCCTGCTTTGTTTTGGTAACCCGTATTGGGTTTGCATGGCAAGGTTTTGGTTGTTGGAGGGGCTACAAGAGTGGCTTCTGTGAGAAGCTGCTAGAAGCTTCCCTTATGTCACATGGAGCCAATGCCAGCCAGCTCCAAGACAGACCCATCACTGACCAATGCTGAGCCCATCAGCAACAGTGGTAGCATTCTGGGATAACTTATTGTAAGAAGTGAGAAAAAAAACCTGCACTGCAGCTGAAGCTGGAGAAAGGAGTGAGACTTATATGAGAGCAATGGCCCTACAGACACAGAGGTCAGTGAAGGAGGAGGGGCAGGAGATGCTCCAGGCACCAATGCAGAGATTCCCCTGCAGCCCATGGTGAAAACTGTGGTGAGGCAAGCTGTGCCTCTGCAGCCCACGGAGGATTACAGTGGAGCATATACCCACCTGCAGCCCAGGGAGGACCCCATGCCGGAGCAGGTGGATACATGAAGGAGGCTGTGACCCCATGGGAAGCCCACACTGGAGCAACCTTCTGGCAGGACCTGTGGAGAGAGGAGCCCACACCAGATCATGTTTGCTGGCAGGGCTTGTGACCCGATGGGGGACCCAGGCTGGAACAGTTTGTGAGGAACAACATGCAGCCTGTAGGAAGGATTGACATTGGAGAAGTTCGTGGAGGACTGTTTCCTGTCAGGTGGGACCTCATGCTGGAGCCAGACAGAGTTTGAAGAGCCCTCCCTGTGAGGGAGAAGGAGCAGCAGAGGCAACGTGATGTACTGACAGTAGTCTCCATTCCCCGTTCCCCTGTGCTGCTTGCAAGGAGGAGGTAGAGAGACATTGGGAGTGAAGTTGAGTGTGGGAAGGAAGGTGTTAAGATTTGATTTTAGTTCTCTTTATCATACTCTGATTTGATTGGTAATAAAATAAACAAGTTTTCCTCCAAGTTGAGTCTGTTTTGCCCATGATGTCAATGGGTGAGCGATCTCTCTCTGTCCTTATCTTGACCCAGGAGCTTTTCAGTGTATTTTGTCCCCCCGTTCAGCTGAGGGAGTGATAGAGCAGCTTTGGTGGGCTTCAGACATCCAGACAGGGTCAAAGCATGACATAATAATCGTTATTTTTTTAGGTTAATATTTCCTTATAATCCCTTAAAAATATGGAAATTTTTGTCTTTGTACTTAACAGATTATTAGGGGGAGTACATCTTACAGAGGAATTCAAATAATATTGTTCATCTAAATAAAAATTTTAAAAGTAAAACAGCAAAAATTTATTGTCTTTAGTCCAGTTACAATGGGTGCTAACAGTCAGTGTCCAAATTACCTGATTAACACAAAACAAAAGTAATTAAAAATACAGTTATAAATTGTGAATGAGAAGCTTATTAATTCGTCTGGTGTCACGTTCACCCTTTTGACTCTCCACGTGGCCAGGTTGCTAGTTCCCTCTAGAAGGCAATTTGTGAGTTGTCAGCATCCCCAGTTCTTTGCTAAATGTCTTGTAATCTTGGTGGAAAGAGAGTATAAGTGTGTTCTGTGGTCTTTATCAGGAGTGACCAGTCTTACTTGTATTTGACTTGTCAAGTGTGGCATGTATAATTTGAATGCATGCAGAATATAATGTTCTTGTTAGGTGCTCAGTCTAAAGCAGAATTATTTTAACAATATATTTTCAAATTTGTAGTTTCTTAGTGTATACATTTCATATAATTAATTCAGATTTATCTAAGATTTTCACCTGTAGAAATTGATGCCAGGACCTGAATCAAAATCTCTTTTTGAATCAGTCTCTTTTGCTGTAAATTTTGTCTGAATTTGGATTTAAGAGTTTCATGTTTCTAATGGAGAAGTTTCCAGTGTCACTGTCTGTGGCCTCTCAGAGGTTAGCAAGGTCTGGACCCAAACTTATAGTTATTTCTACAAATAAGATGATATAGGTACAGATTTTTATTGTGTCCAAATACACTAAGCTCATGCTTTCTTTGCTGTGCCCAGAAATGAATTAAAAAGCACATGTATGTATTTTCTCTTACACATTATTGTTCTGTTTCTGCAGTCATTCTACAAAGGCTGAATAAATCTTTGACAATGTGGAAAGCAGGCCAGAATGAATGAGATACTTCATTAAAGAACTGTGTGCAAGGAATTTAAGACAGATGTACTAACACTAGACAATATTGTTTCTTCATTTCAGTAGGCTGTTTGATATTTATTTTAAAGGAAAAATCCATGAAACCTCAACAGTTATTTTTGTGCAATAACTCAGAGACTCACAGTTAAGAGGATATTGAAATTGATTGCTACCTTGCATGCGTAACTGGTGCCTACTATCAACCATGTGATATATATTACTTTTCCAAGACTGTAAATTAGAAAGTTTTTTAAATAAAATTTCTCCTTTGGAATGTTCACTTGCTATGCAGTTGCACAGGCAGAGTTAGGATCTGGATTCCTAAAAAGATGGCCATGTAACAATCCATGTTTTTACCAATAATTGATTATTGTAGAAGATAAACATAACACAAATCTAAATACTCTCATTTAAAACAGAGCGTGGGACCTTCAAATTAGTAACACCCACCCAGACAGCATAAGTATATTTAAGCTTTACAAAGCACTATCAGCGTTATTGGCAAAGGTGAAATAGTTTCTGAGGGTAGCAGCCTGCCAGGAGCAATAGTGGCACTGTGTCAGGGACCTATTTTCCAGATGCTTTAACCCAGAAAGCCAAGTTAACTGCTTCTGTTGTGTGGGGAATGTCAGGATAGGTAAAATGGTGATAGTGGCAAGGGGGTTTTCAGAGAAGACTTGGGAGCCAGGATGGAGTTAGCTCATCACCAGAGAAGCAAAGTTTAATTTTTTTGCCTACCCTTCTAGAAAGCATTTTATGACATAAGCTGCCTGAAGTATATCAGATTATGTGTGCTATGAAACAAGTCTTTTTTTCATGTTATCCCCTACTGTACAGTAGTGTGAAATCATAGCAAATTCAATCCTATAAAACCATTCCTTTTTGCGTTACCGTGCCTGTTAGTAGTTCTGTTTGTCAACTTATTTATAGCAGCTCCATCTTTTGTTCTGCTTCTTATCCTATATATATATATATATACAGTTGCTTTGTGACTGAAGTACTGACTATAAGATGATTAGAAGTTTGGTTGTGGATAAGCACCTCAAAATTCAGAATCTGAAATGACAAGCTTCCTTCTATGTTAACATTTTTTAAAAATGTTGAAGTAAGTATTCAAGGTATTTGGGTATTTAAGGTTTGCAACGAAACATGCTTGCAGGCTTTTATTCCCGTGTTTTGAAATGCGAGTGGGGAGAGTGCTTGGGTTTCCTTCTTAAATTCATAGGTCAGGTGGTTAGGTGAAAGAAGTGAAAGACATCAATTTTTTATCTGTATTTGTGGTAATAGGTCTGCTGTATATACCCTACTTTGTGAGCTCCTATTTCCTCACAACAAAGACATATTTATAATGTATTTAGGGAATTGTTATGCAGCTTTCTTCTTCACTGAGTTGTTTCTAGAATAATTTCAAAACGATTAAGTGATGAATGAGAAAATTTCGAGGCAATCCTCCACAGAAATGTCCAAAAGGAAACTAAGTAAGTGAAGTCTACTGAAGGATAAGGTCAAAAAAGTAGAGGCAATGTCTCTCAAGGATAAGCAGGGCCCAACTGGACATATTAAGGATCAGTTTGTCTAAGGCAGGGAAAGGATCACAGGCTACAGGTGTGGGCAGAGGGTCTGCTGCCTTGTAAGTGTGGAATGTGCCATGCTGGTGATTAAATACAGATGGAAATTTGGCTACTGCAATGCTGTGGTTAGTCTGTTTTTTCATTCTGTTAATCACAAGACCTGAACTATACCTCACAGTCGCTGCCTAATGCATTGAAAGCCCTAAACACTTTTATAAAGTTTTGTGAAACATTGCCTTGCAAAAAGTAGCTGAAAATAAAACTGATTTATTGTAGACATACATTTAAAACCTGGAAGTGCTAGCTGCTGATAGCTCTGTCCAGACCATGCTTCTTTCTTTGCAGACAGGACGTCCCTAACTCCCAAGCCTCAGGTGATACGTGCTCATTCTTTTGTGAATTAGACAGGGAAGTTAACGGTGAAGGAGAGCACACCCAGTTTTCTTTCACTGACCGGTGATTTGTATGGAGGAATCACGTGCTGAGATATGAAAAATGCAACAATCGCTCCACAAGAGTTTCCAATAAACTGCTTTCTAAACTATTGTTTTGTTGTGAGGAGTTGCAGGAGTTCAGTGAGGTAAATGTATTAGAGAACTTTTCTTTGTCTGGGTTTTTTCTAGAGAGAGAAGAAAGGATTAGCCCTAAATTCACAGTCAATGACAATATGAAGTAGCAAAAATGTTGGAATATGTATAATATACGTTTTTTAAAATTGTATTTTTACATTATGAATTATTTCAAATTTTCATAAGCTAAAAAACCCCTGTTTTTTTAAGTACTCTAAGCAACAAATTATGATTGTGTTACAGTTGTGCAGATTTAAGTTATCTTAAATGATCACAGTTGGAACTATTATTTGTCACACTGTACAATAGGTAATTAGACAGTGAATATTACAAAATAAACTATGATAAAAAGATTTGCTAATAGTGCGGGGCACTATGAATTTACTTCTGTCAATCATAATAAAATTACATATGAACAGGTATTATTTAGATCCACAATTTTGGCAACTGTTCATTAGGCACAATCAATAGGCACTAAGGAAGGACGAGGATGTGAGAGCAACTATCTTCTGGTTGCATTAAATTTTCACGTGTGTTGCTAGAGCAGATATGAGGCTTCAAGTTTGCTAGTGCTACAGTTGGATCTTCCTGAAACTTGTGGTTTCATAGTTTACCTAAAAGCAGAGATTTTATTGTTTCATTGCTGCAAAGCAACCTGTATTCTGGGATAAGAAATGACAGTTCTCCTGTTATTACTATGCATTTACTCAGTACCTCCAGGCTTTTTATTTCTCATCTGGATCAAGAAAATTATCTACTGAAGTTCATCTGTGGAAACATTTTGTTAGAGCTCTCATAGAATTGTCACCTGGTAATCAGCCTTTTGCCTTCTCCCTGTAGAAAGTAGGGACCTGCATAAAGCTAGTTATCCCATGTTACAGAAGGCTGACAAAATGGAAGCACTGTTTAAAAATTAAATTGTTGCATTGGAATAAGTGCCTGCAACCACTTTCTAGATGACACAATGCGTGATAAGCCACAATTGTTGTATGAAGCAAGCAAATAGCATATGCTAGTAGATAAACTGTAAGGTAATCGTCACAGTTACAACTAGGTCTGGTGTCCCTGGTAATTGTATTAAACTTGATTGTGTCTAATGGAAAGTGAAACAAAATGAAATTTATTCACATTCAACAAAATGACTACATTTGCAGATGTATCCTTATTTCTCTTCCCTAGAATTCTATTCATATGTGTTACAACCTATGTAATTTTTTTCCATAATCTTATGATATCAGAAACAACAATTGCTTCCCTTTAAAGACTGCTTTTCTGATGTAAGGCCAATTTCTTTATTTGCTTATTCTATTCCTGTTCCAAATTGTTTATTTCATTTCAATGATTCAGATCATAGGAACTGTCAGATAACAAACAGTGTTATTTGGCAACCTCTGCTGAACGCAACAATGATTCAGCCTCATTCGGGAAAGAACCCACCACCTCTGTGAGCACAACTCTTGGCCTTAATTGTGGACATGAGAGATCAAGATTAAAAAGTTAAGGAGAATAAAAAAGCATTCTCAAATCTGCTGCTGCCTCTTCAGGAGTCAGCAAGACAGGAAAGGTTATAAACGTTTTCTAGAACAAATCTACGGACAATTTACAAAAGACTTATAGCAAACTCAGGACACAGCTATCCAGGATGACAGGTGTGGTCAAACTAAGTAAAAGTTACCAATTTCTGCCCATAGTTTTTTGTTGCTGCTGTTCAACGGTGAGCAAACAACTTACACAATATTACATTTTCTTTTCTTTTGAAGGAAAAGGAAGATACAGAGAAGCTGCAATATTAATAAATATACTTAAACATATTTTCTTCCTTCCTCCCCGCCTTGAATCTACATAGCCACAAAATACCTGCTTACTAAGTGTATAAACTTCTGAGAACATCTGAGAAATTTAAATCAATTGTCTTCTGTTTATGTAGTTCATTTAGACATGCTAACATATATTTTGGTACAACAAATGAATTTTTTGATGATATTACAAATTAATAAGACTGCAATTGAGCATGTTCTTATGAAAGCATGTTCTGTTTGACCAATTTCTTATGAATATTATTTAACGGCATATGGTTTTAGGACTCATGGTTGCAGGATTTTAAAAAAAGTGTGCCCGTTGTTTAATTAATATGTAGCATGCTCATTGTTTGCATGAAAACTCATGTTTAGAAAATATTTGGGAAGTCACATTTTCTGTAAGCATAGATCTTCACCTGGAACAATTCTATAGGTTATGATAATTTAACAACTGGTATATTTTTAAAAACTGTTGTCAGAAAAGTCTGGCTTTATCTGATGGAAGATATTTTTGCTTTCCTTTGAAGGACAATGTAATAGTAGAAAACAGACAAGCTGCAATTCCTTTAGAATTTACAAAACTACATTGTTGATTTCTCTATGTGTATGCCTTATACACTTAGAGAATTACATATTGCACTTCTCTGTTTTTAGAAACAACCTTGGCATGAGTAAAAATCTGGTGATAAATGACTAGGTGAAATTCCCATTAAAGTTAATGGAAAGCAGTGCTCAGCTTTTCATATTCAGCTTTGGATGGACTTAAACCAAAATTTAAAAATCATGCAGCGAACCAGTTTTATTCTTCTTGCCGCCTATATTTTTCCCATATGGTATTAAAGGAAACAATTTTATTTTGTGTATTGTAAAGGTTTAGAACTAGTACCATACAAAATTAGTCAGAGGAGAGCTACCATATTCTAATGTTTTCATCTTCATCAATTTTATGCTATTTTTTTTATATCTCGAGGGGCGCATATACTAAAAGCAATACAATTAGGATATTTGGTTTGCAAACATTTCCTCTTGTTTTATAATGTCTAAATAGCTTCTGTCAATTGCTTTTTTTACTGGGGATCTTTATCTGTTGAAGTTTTCCCTTGAAAATGGTTTTCCTATTGACTTGATGCCTTGGTTGGCTAAAGACGACAAAATGAACTTTTCCAATGGAAGTGAGAGAGTGTGTGATCTTAGTTTCTGAACTGACTACAGTCAGCAGAAAACCTGTTCCTTTTTTTTTTCCTGATTTACCAGTTCGGGTTTCCAGGGCTAAGTTCACAAAAGAGGTGAGCTCAGACCCCATGGCACTAGCTGTCCGGGTGTCCCCTGCAGGCTGGTAGCTGGGGGCACCACAGCTGCTTCCAGGGGCAGGCACTGCATGCGTAGCCTGTGGCGGTGGGCACCTACCTCTTCTGTTTAGCTGTCTTTCCCTCTCTTGGCGCTGCCTCCCTTGACCTGGTGAATTGCCCAGATTTCTTGCCTAACCTCTGAAGAAGAATCAAGTGTCTATAAATGGAAGTAATTTTCTGAACAATCTGAAAAAAATTGCAGTCAGGAAATCAAAGAGCAGAAATTGAATGAATGGATGGAGTGAAAAATCATATCTTTTAGCCAAAAGTTTTGCTGATGAAAAAGATGAAGAAGCATCTACGTTAGGCTGGAAGATGATTTCCATCTTCACTTCAATTTTTCACCTCTAAATTCTCTCTAAAGCTAATAACCTGACCCTTTCTTACAAAATACACTGGGAAAATCCTCACTTGGATTGTGAGATGCACGGGTTAAAAAAAAATAAATAAATCTTTTGCTTTCAGAGACTTGACTAAGGCATATGACATCTGAAAAATGTTGTACCTTAGGTGCAGGCTGTACAATAAAGTAGGTTGGTACTTTTGCCTTTCCTGATGCAGTTGTGTAATTCATTGAGCCAGGAGAAGTAATGAGTCCTAATTCTGAAGTGATAAGGCGTTCCTTGAGGCAGGCTGTACTTGATGAGCTTTTCAGAGCTCCCTCCCCATAATACTTTCACATTTTTCTCTTTTAACATAGTGTTTTGATCTGACAGAGCTAACACTAGCTTAAGTGTACATTGTTATTTTGTTTATCTGGATTGCGTCTCAGGATTACAAAACAAAATAATTCTTAGAAAATTAATGAAATAAGTCAAAACTTAACCAAAATAATTTTCACCTCTGTCTATTTTGTATTACGTACCCCATTTGTAGTGATGATATCACTGTTTTGGGGTTCATTACCTAGGCTATGAAATGATGCAGTTTGTAATCTTAAAAACAAAACCAAAAAACACAACAGTAATAACTTTCTAGTGTTTTCTTTAACTTTGTATAATAGCATTTTAAAATATATATATCATTGAAACTAGTAACATTAACAGGTGGCCAGTAAAGAGAAGCCTGTGGAGCTGGCAAGCACTAAAGTTAATGCTACAAGTACAGATCAAAGTCAGTGTGATTATTTTGGGCACTATATTAGGTCATTACTATATGTTGTCTGGTTTTCATTTAAACTGAAAAATCCCCACATTTTTATTCTGTTGCATTCTTACACTCTTCAGTTCCTCAGTATTTTACTTGCTTAAGGACAGAATTGCAAAATTCAGTTCCACTAAGCAAGAGCATGAATGAAAATACAATTTCAACATGAAAATTTGATAGCATGTGAATCTTTCAGGAATCACATGTGACATCTTAATTCTGAATTTTTAAATGTCTGCTGGAGTTCAGCTATGGAATAAAGTTGTAATGCTGAATAGTAATTTCCAAGCTGCTTTGGGTTTAATTTTGGTATCGTCTTTTAAAAATCTACCTGTATAGATATTCTGCACTAGTATTTTTTCATGTATTTTCTGGATTTTTAACAGGGGTTTTTACCCTGTCTGATCTAAAACTGAACATAATGTATGTAGCTCATTCTTATTACTAAGACAGAACTAATAGAATAGAATATTTCAGTTGGAAGGGACCTGCAACAGTCATCTAGTTCAACTGCCTGACCACTTCAGGGATGACCAAAAGCTAAAGAAAATTAAGGGTATTGTCCAAATACTTCTTCAACACTGGCAGACTTGGGGCATTGACCAGCTCTTTAGGAAGCCTGTTCCAGTGTTTGACCACCCTCTTGGTAAAGAAATGCTTCCTAATGCTACACCTAAACCTCCTCTAGCACTGTTTTAAACTGTTCCCATGTGTCCTATCACTGGATCCTAGGGAGAAGAGCAGCACCTCCCTCTCTGCTCCCCCTCCTCAGACAACTGCAGAGAGCCATGAGGTCACCCCTCAGCCTTTTTTTCTCCAGACTAGACAAACCCAAAGTCCTCAGCTGCTCCTCATAGGACATGCCCTCCAGTCCTTTCACCAGGAAAACCCCCATGAATATTAAATTTTATTTTGATATAAGTTTCACACAGAGATGGTGGTTTGTGCGAAGCTGCCTTCATCTACAGTTGTGGAAAGCTTCTGGCTGCCTGTAGGACCATGACAGGGTAGAGGTATGGTGAGTGGTGCAGAGCTCCCTTTGTCCATAGCTACAGGGGGCGTCCAGCTGCCTGTAGAACCATAACAGGTTACAGACTAGGGCTATGTGTGTTTTCTTATCTTTAGGTCAAGGTCCTAGAGAGTTGCAAAACTCTCCAGCTGATAGAGGAAGGAGAGGAGAGGTGCGTGCTGTGATCTGGTTATGTCCCTGTCTTGGAGATGTGGATGTCAAAGACAGGAACATCAGAGAACAGAGCAGCGCACCCCCATTGTCATGAGGCAGCCCTGCCTCCCTGTCTGGGGCTCTCCCCGCCTCATGTCAAGACTGCCCAACCCATGAACTCCTTGATGGAATTCTGAAACACACGAGGTCCCCTTTGAACTTCAGAACACTATTTTACTGTGAGGGTGACTGAGTACTGGCACAGGTTGCCCAGGAAGGTTATGGGGAGTCCCTCCTTGGAGATATTCAAAAGCCCTCTGGGCATGGTCCTGGGCAACTGGCTCTAGGTGACCCTGCCTGAGCAGAGGGGTTGGATCAAATGACTTCCAGAGGTCCTGTCCAACCTCAGCCGGTTTGTGATTCATGCATGTGGAGACTATTGCAAGTCAGCTGTCACAGAGCAACTGATTAAGCCCCACTAACCTTCTGTCAAGTTTGGCCCAAAGACAGCTACTACAGTGACTGACTGACAGAGCTGGTGTGGTGACATGACTAAGAGACTTGACAGCTAGTGGGCTCACAATGGACAGTCAGGGACCGCATCCTCTGTGTGCAAGCACTGACCTTCCTTTGAAGATCACTAAAATGGTAGATAATTTAGTGATCAGGTTATCATTTTCCAGACAATGGTCCTGTTAGCTGTGCAGTCTTTAGCTGGGAGAAATGAAGATTCCAAAAGCCCCCTATATATTTTGGACTTAAATTAAGAGAGTTGTCTAAGGCAGCTCATATGCTGCCTTCAGAACCCATATTGCCATCAACAAGGCAAGTGTTTTCTAGACATCGATAAAGCTGCTGGGATGAGAACCAGACTGAGCAGCTTTAAACAGTTAATTATCCATTTCTGGGCCTGTGTATGAAAGAAAGTGCTGAAATGCTGTAATCCTCTGGTGTTCTGCACCTTCTTTGCTTTCAGTCTTTGCAGCCATAAGTGGTTACACAGGGTACAAAGCAGTGACCGCTCAAGCCTGTAGTGTTTCTAGATAGAATGAGCAAGACCAGCATCTGAGACCTCATGAGAGCTCGTGCCTGCATTTTCAGACACTAGGAGTTCATACGCTTCAGCTAAGGTCCAGGTACGCATGCTGATTTTGTGAGGCTCTTCTGAATCTGGAACAAGTTCTGAACTATTAACACAGTCTGTTCACTTAACATTTGTTTCCTCTTTATACCCAGAAAAAAAATAGAATAGAATATTTGATGAAAGGAACCATCTACATTATGCAGGCAACAGTTGTTCCGTATTGCTGATCTGAAATATCTAGTAAGAGAAAACAAGAAATCAGCTTTATGATGTTAAATGGTTTTGCTTTGTTTGTTTTCCATCTTTATTTGCACTAATGTTCTTATTTGCATTGCATGAATGTGTCTAGATACAGAAAACATTCTGTTGGCCTTCAGATAATCAGAATTTAATCATGAGAGTATGTAGGAAGTTTCTTGCTAGTTTAAAGATTGGTAATACTTCATCACCTCATGTTCTTTCTTTGATTCACATAACAACATCTCATGCTGTTTACTAGCTATATATGCACCCAGTTTCCTTGAGCTACAACAAAAAATTCACAATGGGCAATTCTATTCTTGAAATTTTGTAAGAGATTTCATTGCTCTTGTAACTCTCCTTTCCCCATTTTTCTTTAAGCATTCCTACCTGCTGTAAGGCAGACTTGGTGCTTCTCCACCGCCCCACCCTCAATATGTTCCCCATTTTCAGCATGTTTAGATGTTTTAGCCCTTAGGCCTTTACTTTGAAATGTAGAAACTAATCTTTGGACTGCCTCTCTTATCTTTAACAATCCCTTCTGTCTTCTCCTGTATTGATAGACTTTCATACTATATAAGAGTTTTAGTTTTCATCGAGATTGTAAACACTCAATCATATCCATGAGGTCAGTAATGATCTTTGAAAAAGTGCTAACAGAAAAAAATTACTATAACAAATATTAGAAATAATTAAGTGTATTCATGGTACCTCATGAAAGTTAAAGGATAAAATAGGAGGGGGAAAAGAGAGAATCTTACATGAAATTTAAAGCTTAATTAAGCATTTAAAATAACACCCAAAACAAACAGCTAAGTAATTTGACTCCTGAACTATATTTCATTTAGAGTGTCTTCTGTGCAGGTTATTTATTTTTGCATAGAGAAGTCATATGGCTCCCATCAAACTCATTGCCTGCAGGGAACAAAAAACCGTAAACACACTGCCTTAACCTTATTAACATGTAACTGCAGTTTTAAGGAAGAAAAGCCATAGCGTCTCCTCCCACTTTGTTCTATGAGGAAAAAGTCAATTGACTTGTGAATGTGGATTCTCACTATTTTCAAGAATATTCACCCACACTTTTATTACAAATCTGAGGAGGTTTTGGAGAAGATTTATAGACTTACTGTTCCTCTTTGGGTTCTGCACGTGATGGGAGGTCAGCAAGGTTTTGTGAGATCCCATCGTTGCTTCTGTTACTGTAGCACAAGATAGTAAATGCTCTTAGCTCTCCCTCCTCATATGCTGGGTAAAATAACTTCACCTGAAGTATTAGAGATGGATTCAGAGTAGTCTAGTGTGCCTTTGCATTTTGTTCTAGTAAAAAGCCTCTTGTCTTTCCCTGGTTGCTTTAGTTAAACACATTGCTGAGATGGAACCCACACAGCCTGCTGTACATCTCCTTACTTACCTCAAATGTTTGGGAAGCATTTACCGTTTCAGCAGAACATTTTCTTTTTTGTTTTTTCTATGGATAGAAAGGGTTTCTTCTCTCGCTAAGAAGTTTGTCTCATTAAACTTCCAATGACTGGAAATGATCAATTAAAAACAGATTTTATGTCAAACTGTTACAAATACACAAGTTACTTTTAGTGAAGGTAATTACCCATTTGTTAATATTGTGCAAGAATATGACAGATTCTCCATTACTAGAAATTCTTCTACTCTTTCAGTCTCAATCAAGTTTTAAAGTATTTCCTTTAACTATGAATTCACATTTGATGCAGGAATTACCAGGTGAATTCTTGTTACATAGGGACTCAGATATCACAAGCTTTTTCCCTTATTGCTTTCAAATCTGTTGGAAGTCTGATGTAAAATTACTCCTCATTGAGGACAATGTAATTTCAGACCTATGTGTAAAATAATAAATATATGTACATTTGTGTCAGGATGGTGTGAAGCTACATCACATGGAGAGTTAATATTTGGTTGCAATTTCTTGACAGAACTTGTCATGGTCTTACTTTAAGTAAAAAGTGTGTATTTGGGGGGTGTACTGATATCTACTTAGCCATTTCATTTATCCCTAACGGTCCATCTGTATATTCCATAACAGATACTTAGCTGTCATCTGTATCAAAAGTCCAAGAGTTACTCATGTAGCGCTCTCAATCATTTTCTCTGTCATTCTTTGCCATTTGTTTTGCCATTGGTAGAGCTAGCATTGGTACATTATCCCTGGCCTAGAGCACTAAACCATTCAAACACCAGTTATTCAAGTGTGTGCTCTGCTAATAATCTTGGTCTGCTCTTACATTGGTTGTGCATTCTCCCACTTACCTTGTGCTCTGTAATGGATATTCCTTGCATTAAAAATATGCCACAAATAGAAATTTTGCTGCTAGGAGTCATATTTACAGCTGTACCTATTCGTCAAAAACAACAAAAAAAAGCAACTAGTCTAAGAGGCTATATGAAATTGATACACATCAGCCAAAGAAATATACTTTGATATGTTTTTTTATGTTTTCATTTCCTAAGCCAATTGCACATCAAGGTTTAAAGGAAAGGAATGTGGTTTTTTCTCTTCAGTCTGTGCCTTGACAGATTTTTATGTTTATTCTAATGAGATCCTATAGTTCAACCTATTGCTGAATCACACATATAATATTATTGGAAAGTGCTAGGACAACACCTCAAAGAGAAAAAAAAGAATGATATGAGGCTTCTGAGCACATCACACCTGTAATTGATATACATCTCTTACTCTTTTCATTGATCTGGTTAGGCTTGTGGGAAGGACACATTGAAAATGACCAGATGATTCTATAAAATGATTTCTGATATCTGAAAAAGGTTTATTTCATTTTCTTGCCAGGAACGGCAGCTGAGAGATCTCTGGGATTAGAGCATTAGGTTGAAGACTTAGTGTACTCGGCTTAATGCCTGACTTCATGCATTATTTTAGGCACGTCATTATCTTTAACCAAATTTTGTTGTCTGAAAGATGTTCAGGTTAGCAGCAATTGTGTTCTGTATCTGTACATGAAGTTAACTGTTATTGAAATGGCACTAGTAAGCCTTTTTTCTGAATATATTAAGCCAATACTTTTCTCCCAAGATTCATGTCTAATTAAAAAACTCTAGATAATACATTTATGTAGAAACCTCAAAATAAAGAATCCAAATATCTGAAAGGTCTCCTACAAAACAGTAGTGGTGTACCATCTCTAAACTAATGGGTGTCAAAATAGGGAGAAAACCAAATCAATTAGAAAATGTTATATTTCATCTTAGGTAGTTAGGTTTTTAATTAGAGTATTAATCAAGAAAAATATTAGAATAACAATAAAGTAAACTTTATAAATCTATTTTCTATTGTAGATTCTGAATATTGCATCCCCTGCCTTTCTTAACTGTTATTTATTATTATGTTATTTATTATTTTCTAATGACATTGAAAAATCCCATTTTTCAAAATTACAGAATTCAGTCCTGTGATTTTGTGTAATTGCCATTGGGCAAACAACAGAAAGGAAATCAAGCAATACAGTACCTGATTTGGGAATCTAAAAGTATAGGCAGAGAAATTAATTTTGTACATGTGATATTTTTAAAAAACAGAAAAAGAAATCAAACTTTGAAGTTCTTAGTAAAATGTCTAGCATTCATGTCTGAGATTAAAATTAAATATGTCTCAGATAATTGAGCAGCATCAAAATTAATGGTTTGAGGAAAGAATCAGCAAGAAAGAATTACCATGCAATTGAACAAAACGAATGAATGTATGTGAGAACATCTGAAAAAGCCATGTATCTCTGAGATGTATGTGTTATGCCATGAAACACTAATGATGTTGAACTTGTATTTTATTTTCTGAAGCATTTCTCTCCATCTTTCATAGAAAATAACTGAAAAATACTTTTTCAGGTCATACTTACAACATTTCTCTGTCATCAGGTGAGGATTGGCTGTTATTGGCATCACTCATAAGCCTTGACCAAAAGTACTACAGTAGCATTATAGTCACTTGTCTGTCATTGCAGAGTTTCATCTTCAGTCATTAAAAATCTGCTCCGATAGTTGTTGCTGTAAGGGCTTTCTCCATTCTTCACCCTACTGCATGAAACTTCCTGAAACTTAATGTTTATGCTAAAACAAGTGCTACTAATACAGATACAATACGATACAGTACAATATTTTAAGTTTGTCAAAATGTTATTTACGTTTTACACTGATGCTAGTAGAAAGAAAGGCAATATTCTGCATGTGGGTCTGCAACAGCAGCCCTCTTATATTTAGTCTGTGTTGTGCTGTAGAAGTCTCACTTCTTTTGAGCAATGTTATTGTGATGCAAATGAGAAAGATCTTACAGTACAATATATTTTTTTCTAAACTTTTATATTGCCGATACTTTTAAGCCACTGCCTACATCGTCTCTCCTTTATGTAATTTCTTATGTGAAAAATTGCTTCGTTATTTGGGAAATTATTGTCAAACTTCTCCAGATCATATTTTTCAGGGAACAGCAGCATATGCTTGCATGAAAGAAATCACTCAATTCTCAGCAACCACCCAGGATCCCTTACAATCACGGTAATTGACACATTGGTTGGAATAACTTTCTTAACAAACTATTGATGGAACAAATATGGCAACCAATTTGTCATAAATTAATGAGAGAGGAATCAAAAAGCAGAAAAAATATACTGAAACACAAACTATTGCAAATAAAATAGAGGAATAAAAACATAGTAACATTTTCTGGTAATTCGACAACTGTTAGCTGGGTTACTCATACCCCTGGGTAAGATAACATTTTCATATGCACTAATTAGCAAAGAGGTCAAATAAAATTTCAAATAAAATAGTTCATTTGTGGCATTTTGCTTCTATGGAGAAACTAATCTCAAATAAGCTCTGGAATAACTGACAAAGTAAAACACTAGGTGTAATTGTTCTGCTTGCCAGGATGTTATCTACATCTAATTAACTGCAAACAAAATGGAGAAAAATACATTTGTAGATTTAAAAAAATATTTTACTTTTAAAATTATCTGTATTTTTTAACAAAGGCTGACAAGTAGCTGTATGCTGAAGAATGAGACATTGTTGCCATGTGTTCATACACACACTCGCTTTTGGGTGTAACCAAACTCTGGAGCATGTAACAGAAATGCCAAGGCTGCCCTGATGAACTAACAAACAGCCTAGCATCTCTTCCACTCACTAAGGGTGCCTGCAACACTGTGTGCTTGGGCTGGCGACAGCACTGAGCTCTTTTGCTAATTAGTGCGTATAAAAATACTCAATTACACAGGAGCAGTAGAATAGAAACAGCCGAAGTACAAGAAGAAATTATAAACTATTTCCAAGCCAGCCATAACTTCAATTCTTGTTTTAATCACACAATTGCCCAGTTAAAACTTCCATCTGCCCTAACAATAATTTTATCTCCATGAAAAATGGAGAAAAAATTACTAAATATTTAGCAATAGCATCATCCACACTTTCAGAACCAGTGTCTACAACAGAAGTGCTTATAGGATTATAGGATACTCCTGTCTAAAACAGCAACAGCAGCGTTATTCTGTGTTTTGTCTTAATGAAAAGCCTTTGTCTGAATTCCAACAATATATCTCAGTTCCCTGGTTTCTTTAGCCCACTTCGCATCTCTCTGAGTTGCTGTGTACTGCAGGAACAGTGCAGAAGTAATGACAAAGATTTTTTGTTCCTTGCTCCTCTTACAAATCTACTTTGCCCTGGCCAGGAATGTGACAAGGATTTCAAATGTCTCTCTCTGAATATCCTTATCACAGGAGTGTAGTCACAGGTCACTGTGGCATTGTAGGCACACATGTAAGTGGTCCCACTCAGCTGAAATAAACGGGTGCAAGCAAATCTGGATGAAAACACTTACCAACCAGATGATCATTGAACCTCCAGTCTAGCATTCAAGCAGACTGTGATATCTAAATATGGTACCACACCTGAGCAAGAATACAAAACAAAAACACCCCAAAACACCACCTTCCAAATGTAAAAGCAAACCTGAATCAAAAGCATTTCAGTGTTTCTATCATGAACTTGCTCAAGTTCATACGTGTTTATACACATAAGTGGTGGTAAATTACTGCAATAAAGTTAAATTATAAGGCTGCTGTAAAGATTAGCAAAACTGCTTACTCCCTAAGCTACAAATCTCTATGGAGTTAGTTTTTAAAAACACCATTTGTATCTCCTCCAAATACTTTGGAAAAAGTACCCATTTGAAATGTTCACTTAAAGAAAGATTTGTTTTAGTCTCCAGTGAAATAAAATCATATAGCCATAATAGCATCAGTTACATTTCATTGCTTATTAACCTATCTATAAAGTTGGTATCTACAAATTGTTAACTGTTTTTTGTTCAGTATTTTTCACTACTTAATTACCTCCGTTCATTTGTATATATGAATTTGCTTGTCAGTGCATAATAGTGTATTTTATATGTTCATACTTAGTGCATTATTACAGTGCAAAATGTAAAGGTTTCATGAAGATGAACCTGGCAGGATGATTTTCCACATAAAAGTTAAAATAGAGTCAATTTTAACTCTAATGAAGTCAGAAAGGGATGTATTTGTCAGTAAGAATTAGTAAAAGTTTTTATGGAAAAAGCTGGAGACGTATTTTAGAAATGCACAATTTCTAAATGCTTATATTGGCATTTTTCATTTTATTCTCCTTGAAGAATTAATCTCAGTCAAAATCAGTAATAATATTGAGCTGTCATTTGATACTTTTGAGATATACTAAAACAAACCCAATGGCTTTTTTCCCCCCTGAAATAAAGGCAATTCTTAGCCTCGTATTCAAGGCTTCGTGAAAACGAAACCAAGTTCAGTTTCTCCCCTTGTGAAGTTAGGTGGTGTTTTCTTAATAGATGGTCACAAGGGTGGGTTATTGAGCAGTGTGAAGGTGAATGAAACATGATAAATGCAACTATTTTCTGGATTACTGGTGCCATGTATTTATGGCATGTGCTTATTACCTCTTTTTATTTCAAAGCATGTGTATAGCTTAACACATATGTACATGTAATTTTCCAGTAGGCAAAATAAAATGTCAGATACCTGTTGTGATCTATAGTACATATAGTGCTGACAATGTTGCCGTTTTCCAGTGCTTTCTTTGGAGTGTATTATCTCTTTGAAATCATGGGAAATATTTTTGTGTAAGAGTTGAACTATAACTGTACTTTGAAATTTCTGAGGTACTGGAAAAATTCTTCAGGCTCTGTGTATTTTATTTCTGTTCAAATGTATTATGAGCAGGAGTCAGCCCGTAAATGCTGTGCTGTGCCACATGCACTGGCAAAGAAGGCCTTATATTCCTTCATGTTCTTACTTTCAGCCTCTGCTGCTTTCTTTTAAGATTGTTATTGTTATATTAAGGATGCACAAGGCATTTATATGTATTTGAGTACAAACTCCTGCCCTTGTTTTGGTTTGCTACTTCCAGAAATATTTAAAAAGCTGCATGGTTTTAAGTAAATTACTTCTTGTATCTAAAATAAGAGATGGTATTTATTTTATTTGTTACATAGAGGGCCAATTCTTTGCTTCACTGAAGTCTACGGAGAAATGTCCACTGGAGGCGATTTTCCTCAGAAAATCTTCGTGACAGTTGCTCTGAAGACTTTAACAATCATTCTTTTCTACACTGAGCATTGTTGTTTGCCAGGTAAAATGCAAACAGATCAGTCATCTTTACAGGGATATGCTTTTAATTACAGCTTTAAGACTGTTCTTAGGGTTTGTGTGTTGTTTGTTTTGGGTTTTTTAGATCAAATTAGTACTTCCGTATACATTTTTGACAGCTGAGTTGTTTGTATTTACTACTTTCCGGTATTACACTCAGAGGGCTGCAGTCAGCTTTCAAAATATAGAATTGCAATCCGGATGGTAAACAAATAATTTCCCACATTTGTTTGTCAGTGCCAGTGCTATGGGTAAAAATTTTGTGGTAATGGTACTTACATTGATACACTCATCTCACTTTCTTTAGCAAGTCAATAAAAGGGAAAATTCAGCTCAGAAACTCCTAATGTCAAGTGTTACATCTGGTGTAAGGCATTGAAATGGTTTCTTTCAGGGGTCTGTAGTATCTTCTGGGTACATTGGAAACAGGATCTGGTTTTGAACAGAGGCAGTATTTGGCTAACTGCAGTACTACCAGCCCTCGTAATTTGTTTAATGATGCTTTCAGCTTGCCTGATGTTGCAACTCTTGCATTGGCTGGCAGTTTGACCGCTGGCTGGTGGGATCCCAGGAAGGGTGCTGGTGCCGCCACCAGGCTAAAGCCCCCGTGGTTTTGCTGCTGGCATCATTGCAGTGAGTAACAAACTACCAGCTCCTGTGTCAGCTCTTAAAGTACAGGAGATAACTGCCAAGAGTTTAGGGACTGTATACTTGCTATACTTGACTACTGGAATATTGTGTCTGGCTGTTAATTAGTTACTGCCTTGGAGGCAAGCTCATTTATTGAAATATGAGTTTGCCAGGCCTCTGAAGTGTATTTTCACTTGTACACGTTACATGATGTAACGATGCCCTCAAGCTATGAAGAGCAACAGAAAATCATTATTTTGAAAAAATCTAATCTAGGCTGTGCAATGAGCAGGGCTGTAAGATGGAGAGGTTCAGTGCCTTGCAAATGAAGGTTTGTTGTAGGTAAATTTTTGGGAAGCACATAAAAGCTTTAGCTGACAATCTGATTCCTCTGGGATGTTGCTTTTGCCAGCACTTAGTTCTTTTAAGTGTCCTCTATTTGCTATGTTCTCTGAAAATCAGGAGTATGAAAAAAAAAGAAAAAAAAAACTTGCTTACTGATTCTTTCAGTTAAAAATATTCTGAAATAGTTGTGTGCAGTCAGTGGATGGGGAATAGGTTTTAGGAGGAAGAAGTTGATAATAGCAGGGTCATTGACTTAACATGTCTTTCCTAGAGTTATCTGAAGTATGTTGTAAACCATATTGCAATATCACACACATATGTAAATAAATTGCCTATGTAGAATCTTCAGATTTTAGTCAATCATTGTTAAACTGCCACCTAATAGGACTCATAATAAAGATCAAAAGATTTAAATAAGGTAATACCATGAATGCATGCAATTAAAATCAATGTGACTATCATAGAAATTGAATCTGATTTAAATTTTTCTGTTCTGTTACATGATGTTGGAGAACTGATTAAAAAAAGTAAGCATTGGTTTCACACTGGACATTATAATAGATAATAAAGTGAGATTATGTGAAAAGACTGCTAATTTTCAGCGGTTGACACTGAAGTTATTTTGGAAGCTTGAAATTATCATGAATATAGTTTTCATATCCACAGATAGAAAAGTTGGTGTATGATAGGAAAGGGAAAATACCCAACAATCTGGTAAAAATGGATAGAAGACTCTGCTGTTCTCATGTGGTAGTGAAAAATCAGCTCTAATACAACCACGGAGGAGGCCACAGAAGACATACTGTTTCCAGAAGTACATGTTAATGTAGTTTCACCTTTGCGCTTCTGTAAGCTGTGCTTAGGAAAAGTTTCATTTTTTTTCTACATGCTTGGCACTAATTAGTCCACTGATCCTTGGAGGCAAGATTGTATATTTATTGAGGTGAAATGTAACAGTGTAAGACAAATTGCATGTGTCAGCTAGGTTGAATTTGTTGAACGCACTGGAAGATTTAGGAATCTCATACACAAATGTTTTTGCTAATTGCAGTGGGAGTTACATCTTCTGGAGAGTGGTTGATTTGAGGATGGCACACACTTCACAAAGCAAATACTGTCACTTCTTCTTTATGGAGAGGGGACCAAGTCATCTTCACAGTAAGTTGTGTGCATGTTTTCATGCAGGGGCTTCAGGACATAAAAAAAAAAAAAAGAGGAAATAATCCGTTCCTTCTGGTCCAGTCCAAGTATGGACAATGCTGTATTTTCTCTTACACAAAAAAAAAACCCAAACCCAAAAAAACCAAAACCAAACTTATTCTGAGAAAACAGGGCAGGAATGCACAATTACCCAACCTGAAAGCCTTCCTAGAGCATAGTAGGGGATGAGTGAAGACTGACAACACTCTGAGAGCAAGGACAATTTAATTGTGCATATGTGGCACTTAGTAGCATGTTCAGGATTTTCTCTTATAGTGAGCTGTGAAATCAGCTCTGCTCTGGCTCAGCTGAGCAGATACGACCAGACTGTTCAGCCTACTGCAAGTGACAGCAACATTCCATTTGTCTACACACATTTTTGAACCCTTATTAGAGTTTTAAATTAATAGAAGATGTACATAAGACTACTGTTAAACACAAACACACAAACAAGAACATGAACTCCATATGACTCCATGTTTAAATCAGACCATTGGAAACCATGTTATATAAAACAATGTTTATTCCTTACTCGTGATAAAACATAAAAACATAAGTCTTGAAAACCAACAAATAATTTTCTTACTGAAGAATATAATTGACACTTTGAAAAATTATCTCTTACCTAAATGTCCAGCGTTTTTAACTTGAAACTCCAGACAGCTTTTCATTGCTCATGTCATGGATTACCACCAAATGTTTCAATCAGTAACCCATTCAAATCAGAGCATCTCACACCTGAAAGAAAAGACGGTAACTTACCTTTGTTTTAAAAATTTATTCTGTTAACTCTTGTCTATTCATTCAAAAGTAGAATATTGCCTGTGAACTTGGCTATCTGTGTAATGGTACTTAGATAAAATACTGAAGTTTGATTGCTTAGACAATAATTACTCCTCATCTGAAAACACGTAAGTACAAAAATGTTAAATAAAATCCTTTGCTGTAGAGTAAGGATGTGAAAATGTAACTAAAAATAAACCCTGTTCCAGTTTGTGAGGACAGGAGGAGCAGAAGAGAGGGTTAGTCAGTCCAAAAATAGTCTCCTTATATCTACAAATTTGCAGAAAATTCATACTTCCTTTTTCATGAAAATAAGGTTTTTAAAGCAAAATGCAGTTATCCGTAACAGCAGCCATTTTTCTCCAAAATATTTGAGTGTCAGAGGATTGTATGAACAATAAAAAGCTGTTTTTCAATACGTAGATATCTCTAAAATAGCCACAGGAGATGTTTCCTTTTGCTAGAATTTTACTGATAGTCTGTTTTCTGATGACATTTGTATTGCAGATAATCTCCTGCTGTCCTAGGGAAATTGCATGTAAAGTGATGATACCTTTCAGAATTTGGAGCATGTTTATACAAATGACATATCTGGGTACAAAAATTATTTTACAATATTTTCATCTGCAAGCTATTGCTGCTTTCAGTTATGTAGGATGTTTCTGCTGTTACTGTGCAGTGACACATTAGGCTAGGCATGCAAAGTAATGCAGTGTGACTGATACAAGCTGATGTTACACTTCACAGCACAATGCTTCATAATGTGTTATGTCAATGACAGCATTTAAAAAAAAAAAAAAAAAAAGTAATTCTCCAGAAAGCACTAATAAAAGAATCTAAGAATAACTTTCTCTCTCTCCTCCTCATGTCTCCCTCAAAAACAACAAAAAAACTGAGAGCAGAAAGCAATTGTTCTTTGACACACAAAAATAACTTTTGAAGGATTCATTGCAGTAGGTGGTTGTATAACACACTTAAAGCTCATTTAAGAAGGGGAAATAATTTTTATTTTAAAAATCTGTTTTTCTCTTTACAAAGTGAAAATAATTTTACAGTTTTACTGCCTTTCAAAGCCATATATTCTTAGAGGAGTAAGAGTAGAGTATTTTAATGTACTTCAATTCTACATAATGTTACAAGCATTTTCGGCTTGTAAGGCAATATGCTTCTTCAGTTCCAGACAGAAATACTGGTTTTACTGAATTTTCTTAGGTTGCAATTTATTCTGTATTCCTTTTATTTCTTTTGATTTTGAACTATTATGTCTGGTTTTGAAGGTAAACTTTTATGTGGTTTTATACCTATGCTTTTCTTGAAGATGACATGAATGTACAGAGACTAGCATGGTGTTTTCCTTATTTTATTGTAGGCTTCTTGCAATTCTTTTTTTTTTTTTTTGTGTGTGTGTGTGTGTGTGTGCTTTCTTACAATTCAGAAATCTTTCCATCTTCTTGTCAAACTCAGTCCTAATACCATTTAATCTGACTCCTGATACTATTGATACTAGTTGAGAGATTAAACACCGTTTGCTGCTGGTAATTTTCTCCACGACGGTTATTTGGACTTTTGCAGTCTGTGGTCAGGGAGAGATGGAGCATGTCCTGTGGCTAGCTCGTGGAGTACACACAGAACTCGATGGATACTTCGGGCTTCTCTGTACTGGTGCACTACATATTTGTAAGGTGCATCTCCTCAGTACCTATAGTCTGCATATATGTTAAATGAGTTGGGGGGTGCCCAGTCCTGGAAATCTCTAGCTTTAATGATGCGTTACGCTAAATAGTGAGTTCTCTTTTCAAGGTATCTTTTCATCTCAATATATCCCACAACAAGCATCTTGGCTCCAAGAAGAAACTGAAGCCATTCCTGTGAAGCTGGCGCAGGACCTGGCTAAAACCAATGCTCCCTTGCATGGTGAGGAATGCCAGGGTCAGCAGTGGCTCCGGCCTGCCATGCTACAGTGTGCTCAGAGAAACACAGCACCCACCAGAGGCGTTCGAGGGCTTGGGCTGCTGTCTTCAGGAGTGAAAAGCAAAGGGACACTATCGGCTGCGTGGGGGAGGCAGAGTCAGAAGGGGTGAGGGGAGTCTGTGCCCTCATTACTCCAGCACAGCACTCCATCCAGCAAACCCAAGGAGGAGTTTCTCAAGGTCTAGATGGCCAACTTTGTATTCTTTCAGGGCAGACGATAACTGTAAAAGACAAATGTCAGAGAATCGTTGGACTTAGCAGGTGGTGAGAACTGCTGTTAGCTTTAGACTCATAGATGTTGGAATTGAGATCTTACTAGCAAATATGCTGGGGGTGGGGCGTCGGGCAGGGAGCAGAATCCAGCAAGGAAAATAAATCTCTTCAACTGATTAAACTTTTGGCCTGAAGGTTAGAAGACTTTCTTGATAAATCAGTTTTATACCACCTTTCATAAATGAAGCAAAAGGAAGTTCAGAAATTAGTGGAACTTTAGTATTTAGAATAGCGAAGATGGAAGAATTAAAAAGGAAAGAGTAAAGGAAGAGTTTGCCTTTAGTAGTACAAGATTTTCCTTTTGCAGACAAATCTTTTTGATTCCAGGAGAAAGTATGTTTTACTCTTCTGTACTAGAGCCAGATAGTTATTTTCTTAAGATCATTATTTTATTCTCTGAAAGACTGCTTGTCTGTACATCAGTTTGACAGTAACAAAAGGATTTAACCAGGCTGGCTCTTTATCAGCACATCAGCTAAGATGACTTAACCCAGGTCATCTTCCAGGACAAACTGCTGTTAATTTCAGCCTCTGTAAAATATTTTTCATCTCCTTGTTGCAGGTGTGACATTCATAAGAGAGCTAAACAGGTGAAGGAGGAACACCTTCTCGTTCTACTGGGTATCAAGAGCTCCAGCCACATTATACCTTTATTCAAGTAAGGTAAGAGAGTAAAATAAACTGCTAATCTATATAATTAGCAATTATGGATAATAAGCTCTTTTACTGAACTGCCTGTACAGGGTATGTGTCTGGTTACAACAGCTTAAATTTCACATTTGATCATCAAATTGCTGAGAGAGATGTCAAAACACAGAAGGCTGTCTAAAACTAACCTGCTATTAAGAAGCTCCTTAGGAGTTTTGAATGTGAACAGTATAATGCCTGCAGCAAAGCCCAAAGCCGCCTTTGCTGTCACAAGGAGGAGGAAAGAGGACACCTGAAGATAACTGTTTCCTTTGCCAGGTTAAACAGATCATAAACCTCCCCTTTGGTAGCTGGAGCAGCCTGCAGAGTGTGCAACTGCTTTTAAGGACAGAGGTGCCCTTTATTTCTGCTGGCTCCAGGAGCCATCCTAATATCTGGTGATGGGCAAAAGGAATAAGAAAAGCCTTTTTCATCTTTTAAACATACAAAAACCTTCTAGGTACAAATGACAACGACATAATACTTTTAAGATACAAATAAAGATATAAACAGTTTTATAAATGAAAGGTTACAAATGCAAATAAATTGATCATGATGAGCCAAGTCAGTATTCTCAGAAAAGAGCTGTGTCCTGTGCTGTACAGCTGGGGCATCCAATGATCTTTTTACGACATGACAAAACACTGTCTAAAAATCTCTGAGGTTCTGTTTTCCCATGTTCACAGGGCATTTCAGTCTCTCTTGTGCTTTCTATACTAAAATCATGCATGGTCAGTTTATGTATAATCACTTATTACCATAAACTTGTACAGATCTTCTCTTCCCTAGTGTTAATCCCCAATTCATTTTTCAGCTTCTGTTGTTCTAGTCTGAACAAGGTAAGTATTTTCGGTCTTGTCTTGTAAAAATAGGCTTTTTATTTCTCAAGTCACTACTAGCACCAGTTTTTTTCAGTACCATTCCCAAATTTATACTCCTGGTTATTGAACATGATTGATTGCAACTAAGGTCTGACTGAGGAACAGAAGAAATTTATTTCTTCTAAGAAGTAAATTTACTAATAGCTCGGTGTTTCTACGTATCAACAGGATGTAGATAACTTGGTTAGTATATCTTGGTGTTTACTATATTCTACAGCCACAACTTAGTGATCGTTCATAATCACTGTTTGGCCAATATAGAATGAACTTTAATCTTCCATACTGTTTCCAACAAGGAGGGAGCTCCCAAAATAAAAAAGTTTCCTATGGGAGTGATATAGCACTTTTCATGATAGTAGTTCATATGTTTCTAGAAACCCAGGTAGCACAGTCATTCAGGCATCTTTTGTAACATATACTTAGCTTTTCCAACATGCTGATCTTTCTGATCAGATACCACGGTTAGTAAAATCTGTTGTTGTGGACGTGATGCAGTTTCAGCCACTCCACATAGTTAAGATTAAATTAGCACATTTACGCTATCTTTTATAGCTATATTCTGAAAATCTGAAAGGAGAAACTAACAGTAAGGATAAGTCAGTCAGTCTTTTATGAACTGAATAGTCTGTTTCCTCAGAATAGAACTGGATTTTTCTTTCTGATGCTGAATCACCCATTTTAACTATCAAGAGGAAAGAAGTAACAGTTTTCCTTAATGTATAAATTTATTTTAGTATATTTATGTGTGCCTGTTTTTTTGGTATTGTTTTTTTCCCCAGAATAAAGTCAGTCTGTGGAGTCCCACAACATTGCTTGAAACAATAAGTTACAATACAAATATCAGAGACAACAAATATGTCGTATCCGGAAAACAATCTGATAGATAAGCTCAGGTGTACAAAAAGCTTAATTGAGATTTTCAGTATTGTTAAGATTTCCATCATTGAAAACAAGTAATTTCTGTTAAAATTTTCTGATTAAAAACCTGCAGTAATTCTAGCATTAGATATTTCTTTTATTCTAATATTCTAGATATTTCTGGTTGAGAGGTTGAAATATAAGTTATATAGCGAGAAGAATTCTGCAGGTGAGTCTGAAATGAATCACATCAGTGTTGATGTAGCTCCATCGTGTAGTCTGCCTTTCTCTGCTGTTTACAAATAAAGGCTTTATCCCCTGCTGGGAGACACTGTTCAGAGATTATGCTGACTTCTCAGAAAGGATGTCATAAACAAATTCTCATGCATCTAAAATTTAATGTAAGCTCTTTATTTTAGCACCAGGTCCCCTAACCTCTGTTACTCCTGTTCCATGCACTCCATAGGAACTCTTGTTCCTGTCGCTTCCTTCGCAAAGAAAAGAAACTCTCTTTTCTTGCCTTCACATGTTTTTCTTGGAGAGAACCAACCTTTGCTGCTTAGCCACAGGTGGTAGAGGGTCCTGATACCTCCTGCAGGCATCTGCTGCCTTTGCCCTCTGCAAAGCCACTCCAGCTGCTGAGATTCTTCAGTGGGACAGAGATGACCCCCACTTTTCTCTGCATGCTTGCTTCTGCTCTTTACTTCTAAACTTCCCCTGAAAATACTTCTCTTTATTTCCATCAAGAAAATGGAAGTAGACAACACTGGACTTATTCTTTGAAGCATGGTATGTTCTGCTACAGCATCAGTGATAAGCAATTCAGGTTAAATGTGGTTATAGGTAAAATAAAGATATGTTTCAGATCTTCTTAGTGTCCATTTTTCTCTTTCTTTCTTCCTGAAGCCATAAAAGCTGATACAGAAATAACAATGAGGATTTCTTTGTATAGACTTGTAATACCCATAAACCATTACATGTTGCAATCACATTAGCTTGGTGCTTTTTAGCCAAAAGTGATGATGACAAAACCGTGTGAAAACCTTGTACCTTAGGTGTACTCTTACATTTGAATAATAATAGTAAAATAATAGTAATAATTTACCATTATTGTACTGATATTGATGTTTAGAAGGACTACACAGAGATTACACTGTGAGGATTCAGTTTTTATCCTTTTCTTGTCTACACTGTAAACATCTACACATGTGTTAATCAAACTTTTTGACCAGTGAAGAGGAACAGGCAGTTTCAGAGCACAGTTTATTGTATCAGTTATGAGCTTTAGATCTAATGACTTACTCACTATTTCTCTCCAGGAATGAAGGTAGTCCAGATAAGAGTCTGGGTAAGAGTCCCAAAGACAATTTTGACATCGAAGGCTAAGCTAAGAGAGATTTAAACCAGGGAGCGCTATGAACATGGAGATGCAACATGTGGGTGTCAGTGCACAGCCTCTGTTCAGTATGGAAAGGACCTTGGCTAAGTTCCTAAAGTTGTTGCAATTAGGTGTCTGAATTAAAGTGGAATTAATCTAGGTTGACTGAAAAAAATCTTCAGTTCTATAGCCACAATTTCAAAAGACAAAAGAGGAAAAATAAGAAGAAATAAGTAAAGTACTGTCCCTTTTCTTTGACTCCATGTGCTACTAGGATTAAAATGCTACCTATGTATTACTGTACTGATTGTCCAGAAGAGGTAAGGGAAAATTAAGCATAGTTTAAATTTTTTATGTGGGCAGTCACACCCACTGTTGCTGTGGGCCATCCACTATGACAGGGTCTCACATTCTGAACACAGCTGGCAGGCAGCTGGGAACAGACACACACAGTGTTACAAGTGCCAGGTCTGATGGTTACACGCTGTAGTACAGAACAGTTCTTAGTCAGGCAAGTGCTTTTGTACAGAACATTTCACAGGAATCGTAGTTATTCCTGAAAGGTAACATTAAAACCAACATGAAAACTGACTAAAGGTTACAGCATTTGGCATTACAAATCTTTTACAGTTAACATGTAGTCCTCTTGGGCTGGGGGTGATGGAGATAGGAGCAAGTGTTGCAACATGAGATCTGACATCACCTGATTTATTCATGTGCTTGAACAGTAGGTTACGTTATCTACTTGATTTGTCATTTAAAAAGGAAATTATTATATTTAGCCACAGCAATAAAAAAGAGGGAATCAGCTCTAGAACAGACTACATAAATAGCTTGCCAGCATCTGAGTCCCTGTTGTGAAATTGCTGCTTTGCTTTGCATATGCATGAATATAATAAAAGATGGTGATGCGAAAATAACTGAAGATCTCCATTTTCTTTTCCCTGAAAGCGGGGTAGAAGGCAAAATTTCTGTTGACAAGACATGGAGCATATGGAAAGACGTTTAAGACACCATTATAATCCTCTCACAGCTGGAAGAGGCATGCCCCACCAGGAAGCTACTTCATCATCATAGCTTATTTATATATTAAAGAAGATCAAATATTTAAGATGATTAAAAACCTCCAGTGGTTTAAGACTTTATTTTTGGGAGACTACAGAGAAATTGTAGAAAACTGAGCATACTCTACCTCAAAAACTTAAGGGTCCTGTTCTTAGGTCGTTGAAGAAAACATCTATGCTTCCATGCACTGAAGAATGACAGTGTGACCTAGTGCTCTTCATTTTGAAATGATAAGGCATTCAGCATTTACCCCCAGTGACAGGTGGTATTAAATGCTTTTAGGTAAGGTCATGATGAATGATTCAAGCACCATGGCTACATCTAATAGAAAGCTTTAATATACAAGTTAATACACATCTTTTATAAAAATATATTTTTTTGCTTTTAACTATTGTTTACCTAAATGAATTTCTACAGATATGTTTTCAGTAAACTAATTTACATATGCTGGAATATCTAATTGGTCTAATCCATTTTTTCCAGCTAATATACCTCTGGTATGGAAACTGTTAATTTATCCATATACTTCTATTGGTGACCTTTTTTTAAGAAATATTTAAAAACCAGAGTAATGGTTGTTGAAGATTTTTGTCTGCTTATAGTAAAAACAGTTATTGGGGGGTTGGGAGACAAATAATATTGTATCATGCATTTTGGAAAATGGGAACTACATTCTGAGTTTATTCATAGGCAGTCTGTAACTAAAACTGTTATTATTGATTTTATTAGAGTAATATCTTTGCTACTTACAAAATTAAATAATACTTTATAAAAATGTTATACAAGCATCTGTTTCTCCACTTACAGATAATCTATAATTTTTTTATCACTCTCTTTCTTTTTTCCTTTTCTTGTTTGGTTTGTTTTCTTTGTTGTTGGCTGGGGTTTTGGGGAGTTTCCTTTTGGTGCCTAAGTCTTAATTTCAAAACGTTTGAGTTGTTTTGCTGGGGTATGGCCCTGTAGTGGCAGTAGGGGACACTGAAAGGAAGAAAGGAAGTGGCATTTATAAAAGATCAAGAGCCTCTGTTTCTTAGGGAAACTACTCCTAATTAAAAAAAAAAAAAAAAAAAAAAGTGGTGGTGGTGGTGTACTTTTTGAAAATATTTGAAAAAAAGTATATGCAAAGGGATCAAGGTAGTAAAAGGTGTGGGGGAAGAGCAGCAGAGACTAATAATATTAATTCCATGACACTACTGTAGCCTGGAACAATATGCTTGGGTAGGTAACTACTCAGGTTCTGTTTTTAATGGAAAACAAATGTTGAGACTTTGGCTGGAGGACTTCAAGAAAGTATTTTTTTAAGGGCATGATGGATGTCAGTGATGAAGTGAAAGGATAAAGGAAAAGGCTCTCTGACTGACTACGTATAATGTGGAAGACCAAACAGTAATGTTTCCAGAGAGAGAGAGATCTAACAACTCACCACCACCCCCCCCGCATCTTCCCGTGTCAGAGCTCTTATCTCATCTTTGTTGAAAGCAGCAATGGGTAAGTTCAGAGTTGTCTTCAAGTTGGTGCGGGTGCTGTAACAGGTGCAGGGAGGCTGGTGAAAGCTGAAGCTCAGTGTAACCAAGGCTCAGGAAGGTTGCCTCAGGCTATGTAACAGCAGCAGCAGTGGGCCAGAAAGACTCAAGTGTGTTGTTACAGGAAGGTCAAGGAGCTGGCTTGGTCTTGAAAGAAAGATGAAAAAAATCTGTGATGGGAAGAACAGAAAAATGTTTTCTATGGCTTGGAATGTGAAGACTGTTGCTAGTCTGTTTTTAAATTAATCATAAAAATATGCTGAAGGAACTTCGTAATTTTTTTCTTTAATCTATATGCGTTGTCATTTGAATTTGTACTTCTAGACCCTCATGGGGAGCTAGAACTTGGTGCTTGCTAAACTGGGAGGTTCCACTTGAGCTTGCAGCACATGAAGCAAGGCTTCAGAAAGGACTCTCATATTCAGCAAGAATGAGGGACATTGCTCATGGTACAGGAGAAGGGAGACAGATGTCTCCTGCACTTTGCAGGCACCCTTCCCTCCTGTTTTGCCAATTTCAGAAATAGTTTGGCAGGGATGCAAGGGCAGAGTGAAATCTGTCCTGAGTGTCTCCATGCGGTGATGCCAGGAACAGCCCTGCCCTCTTAGAGCTGCCCATAGCTACTCCAGGCCTCCTGTTAGTCTTTCAGCATCTTTGCACATACATTTGAAGAAGAAGGAAGCACAAAATGAAGTTTCCTCACCTGGCTTCCACAATTTATTCCAAATCTGAGTGTGCCATAACTGTAATGATCAGACTCTCACAGAAGGATCATTTATATTATTGTATTCACCCTCCTCATCTTGAGGGAAGTGAATCATCTTGAGGGAGGTGAAACAACTGAAGCACATCTTAGTAACAATGCTAGCCTTGCTTAGACCAGGTAAGGTGTTGGATTAGGCTGTTTTAGTATAACCATGTGTTTGTACTTAAATGTTTTAACGTGTTAGCTAGCTTCCCTTTAGTTAGTTTATAATAGTCACTCATTAAGTCCTGATAATTTGAAAATCTTCCAGACTTTGAGCTTAGAGTGAAAGCATACTACTGCTTTCCAGTCAAAATTAGTACGAACTTGGTGGTTAAGCTGTGCCATAAAAATATGTATATATATAGCGGATCCTTTTATGCAGTCCTACGTCACAAAGTATTTCAAAACGCATAGTTCCAACTGCAATACAGTCTCAGAGTTTGTAGGAAGCCAGGTCTGAAGGCAGGAGAGAAAACGAGATTCAAGTAAACCCACAAAATTATTTTGTGATTCTTGAACTTTTAAAGTTCTCCTCAAACATAGTTTTGGGGCCTTTTCTTTTTTAGCTGAAAGTACATTTTCTGAGTTTGAAACCTGCATTCAAAAATAAGAGTAATGGCAGTAGGAATTCCAGTACATGTTTGTAAGTGAACAAAAGTCCTCCTTGATGGGATTTATATGTACCTGCAGTCCTTCCATACAACCTTTATGGAGCTGCAGATTACAACTGTACAAGAAAATCAGTATAGTTCCCAGCCCCTACATCACTCACCTGGGAATTAAAAATGTCTCAGCAGGAGCTCCTAACTATGTAAATGGGTGGAAAAAGAACTATTTTATTCTACGCTGCCATTTTGCAGCGGAGCAGAAGGCAAGAACAAGGGTTGCATTGAAAGCATTAAAGATTATGGTGAAGGAAAGAGAGTATACTGTGCTGGTAAAATAGTGTCCAAGGAACGCTCTAAAATAACGCTATCCTAGTGTGGATAATGCTATCAAATGTAACACAAAATAGGAGTAAAGAAGTGGATATTTTTTATGCCTGAGAACTCTAGCATCCTGTTGCACAATAACTGTGTTGAATTAATATCTGTAGTCTTTACTGTGCTATGGCTCTACTGTGTAGAACCAACAAAAAGATATGTAACAGAACAACCTCTGAATCTGGAGATGAAGCGGTTTAAGTATATGAACTTAGAAGAATCCATTGTCCCAGAACTATATCAAGCCAATCTAAAGTCTGTCTTTCATGCTTTATTTAGAAAAAACAAACCCAAACAGACCCTGAATTTGTAGAGCACATGGCAGATGAGTCAAGTGTAGTTTCAGTTCCAGATTATTTATTATATAAAATAAAAAAAATATTTTCCTCTTATTACTCTGAGTATTCCCCTCATTGCTCTAGGTAAAACACACTACAGTCAAAAAAGCTGATGCCTCAAATACCTACAACCTCTCATCAATGTGCTGCTCTGCTATCTCCAGAAATAGCAAGGAAGCGCTTTCCATTCTGCATTGTTAGCACATATCGCAGTTGTTGGTTAAGGAAGCAAATAAAATGAGCTAAGAAAACTGGCATTGATAGCCTTGTGAAAATGAAAGCATAGAAGCTGATGCACTTTCATTTTAGCAGAAGTTGAGGAATAAATTTATTATGAAAATAGTATTAATATCATGTCAATCTTGTAAAATCCATAATTGAGTTTTAACAGATGTTTTACTGAAATTTGCATAGTGATGCTGAGGTTGCTTGAAGCTTTTCCTACAGCATATGTTGGTGTAGGGGTTTTTAGGTCAGCAATTACTGTGCACACAAATGAATTCAGGAAAAGAGAATTCCTGCTCCTTTTTACTTTATTTTGCTGATATTAAATCAAGAGGCAAGATGTGACCCTATCTTCTAAAAGTCAATCTCGCTGTCTCACTGTTTGCATCATATTAAGTTATACAAAGCTTCTAGAATCATTCAGCAGAAGACCTTTCCTTAACTAATTGTTAACCCAGCACAAATTTCCAAACTTCATAAGCCTAGCTTATCAGTCACAAACATGCCTCTTAGAGTCCTGATGGACTTAACACATCTACAGTCTTACTTCAGTATCCAATTTTTATCCGAAAGGTTTGGATTTTTAACCTTTCCTGTCTAAGCTAATAAAATAGGATAAAATCAGGTCGATATTTGGATGAAGGATCCACTGTCTTAACAGGGTGATCTAGCAGCAGCAGACAAACTCTTATTCCTTATTTAGCTCTGAATCATCATCACTGCTCTGCAGCCAGAATTAAGACATCCAACATAAATATCCAGCTTATTTGCTGCTAGAAAAGAGAATTTAGACATAGACATATCCATCTCAGTCCTGGCAAAATGGCAGGCTGGGTATTACGTTCTGCTTGCCTAAACCTTTGTTTGTTTTCTTGCTGTTGAGTGGAGGAATTTTACATTTCACTGCCATTGACCCCTGAATCCTAAATTCCTTTACAGATTAAACAGCAAAGGTATACATTTTGAACATGGGAACTATCTGAAAGTGAGATAACTCTGTTTACATGTGTTACTCATATGCAGATCTTGAAGTGTTTTACACCATAGCGAAGAATCATTTATCCACGCTAAGTGGGAACAAGGTGCAAGGCATTGCAAGCATCAGGAGATCACCCAAGGAGAAATGCCAGAACAGAAGATATGCCTTCAAAATCTGTCTGATGACTATCTATGAAGCCAAACTCTTTTGCCGGAGTAAGAGATTCGTGATCAGTGAATTGTTCAACCCCTAACATTTTGGAGGAAGATGTGGAACAACACTGTAAGTAAATGAAAATACAAGGCTGGCAAAATTCAGCAAACAAAAGTTAGAATATGGCAAAGACACTACCTTGAGCAGATGTTAGTTTGAAATGTGGTTGCAGAGATGTAAATTGCAGGCAAAATATAAACTTCCAATGAATAGTGCCAATTGCTTTTTATGAGTTAGTGAAATAACTGGCATCTTCAGGCTATCCTAAGTTAGTATTCAGTGCTCATAATCACAGAGATAAGTAAGTAGTTACATGTAATGAAAAGTTTTATCTACTCTAATTATTTTTGCCACTCTTTTACAGAAAAGATTTATTTATACTTAAGACTTATTAGTATAATCAGGTTATGAAAGATGTGCTACATGATTTTCATCATCTTTTGAAAACTGGAAGGTCTAAAATCCTCTAAGTGTGTGGCAGAGATCTAGTCCGGTCATTTTCATCTAAAATGTCGTGCCACAGTAGAAGAGCACAGGACTAGTTTGTATAGTAATCATCTAATAAACAAAAAAACCCTCACATTTTGTGGGAAATGTTTTTAATAAGCAGGAAATATTCTCCCATAAGCAATACCCATATTAGTTGTGTTTTAACCCTGGCTATTCACTAAGCCCCACAACGCTGTTCGCTGCCCACCCCCTGCTCCCGCCCCGGTGGGATGGGGGAGAGGATCGGAAGGGAAAACAGTGAGAAAATTCACGGGTTGAGATAAAGACAGTTTAATAGGTAAACAAAAGCTGCGTGCACAAGCAAAGCTAAACAGGGAATTAATTCACCACTTCCCATGGGCAGGCAGGTGCTCGGCCACCCCCAGGAAAGCAGGGCTCCATCACATGTAATGGTTACCTAGGAAGACAAATGCCATAATGCTGGAAGTCCCCACCTTTGTCCTTTTTCCCTCAGTTTATATACTCAGCATGATGTCATATGGTATGGAATACCTCTCTGGGTAGTTCAGGTCATCTGTCCTGGCTGTGTCCACTCCCAGCTTCTTGTCCTCCTCCAGCCCTCTGTCTGGCATGGCCTAAGAAACCAAAAAGTCCTTGACTTAGTATAAAAATTACTTAAAAACAACTAAAAATATCAGTATGGTATTCATATTCTCATCTCTCACAAACAAATCCAAAACACAGCACTGCACCAGCTACTAAGAAGAAAATTTACTCTATCCCAGCCAAAACTAGGACAATATTTTAATATTACATTACCTAAATGCTACACTATATCTACAGATATTAATTTGAAGTTTATAACCTTGCAAGAGGTTATAAATCAGTGCCTCTTGTGCACTAATAAGCAAGGAATACCAAATCACGAAAATCTCATAGTGTCTGAATGAATCACTAGCATACACACTACTTTACTCCCTGTATAGACCATAGATTGTTGGGCTGATCTGACTGTTTCATTTTCTGTTGCTTTGTAAATCTAAAGAATTTAAAGAAATATTTCAACACATCGTACGCATCAGAACATATTGAGTTCATATAACAATGAATTAAGAAAGTCTTTTACAATTAAGTTTAAAATGGTTCTGTTTCACACTATTCTACATAGGACAGTGTCAGCTGTGTTTTAGGAATGGTTTCATCATTTTAAGTTGTAAACTTTAAAATGCTGGAAAATAACTGAAGTTATCTGAGGAAAAGAAAAGATAGAGTTGGTTTTAATTGCCAATTTGTGCTTCTTACGTTAAGATACTTTCTGGGAAAAGTGTTTTAGAAGTAGCTTTAAATATATTTCCATTAAGAAGAAATGAAACCAGGGTGTATTCTGAGTGAAGTGAAAGAGAGCGCTGACATTTAATGATGGGTTTTAAAGGAGGGCAGAGAAGTTTTCAGCCAGGGTTTCCAAATACATAAGTAGTTCTAGCAGTTGAAAGCAGAGCATTTAAATCCTTTTGACATTCTTAATTGGATGTTCCCTCGCTCTCTCGCTTGTCTTGCTATTTGCCTTTATTTCTCCTGGAGTTTTTCAGAATATTTAAAATGTTCATAACCTTTCAAAAATAATGCACTTAAATATTGGTAATGTATATGAGGTCAAATTGTATGCACTGCACAGAACCATTAGTGTCAGTGGAATTATACTTAGCAATATTTTGCCCCCCACATTTATCAGTTAAGGAAGATAAACAGATGTGTACACTTCCTTAAAATCTTATTCTTGCCAGAGGTTATGAAGAATCAAACTGACAGTAATGGAGGTTTTGGTACAAAATGGGAGTAGCATGAGATCTGCCATTATGTCTATGTGTGTTTATATATGTGTGCCTCTGTATGTGTATATGTGCCAGTATATATCAAAAACATTTTTGAACATTTTTTTTAATCCTAGAAACTATATTCTAGAGAATTTATTTCACATTATATGAGTCTTTAGTATGTTGTGGCTGATGTTTTTATATCACATTTGTTGGTATGTTGTGTGGGACATGCTTACGGTACGGTAATGTAAGAACACCAAGCAGCTATCACAGAGCCTTCAATCACAAAAAACCTGCATGTGTGGGAGGAAGGGAAGTATGGTCTTTACTGTGTTTAAAAAATATATATATTTTAGAAAAAGAATAATTACTAGAGGTAAACAAACCAAAAAGCCCCATATGATTATGTTACTATGTATGTCTGTGATTTATTCCTGGTCTTAAAACACTACTGTGTGTAGATATAGTCCTTCTATTAAAAAATTATGTGGTAGAATAGGAAACAGCTTAGAGAAGAACAAAAAGGGTGTTCAAAGCTATGGAATAGCTTCCATGCAAAGAACGACAAGTAAATGGTGAGGTTTTCTGAAGAACTAGAAGATATGAAAGTGGTCTTTCAAATCATGGCTGGAATGCAGAGAGAGCTTAGGTATTGATAGTCATTGTCTCTTTCAATACAAAAACTACAGTATGAATTTAAGGTAGAAGGTGGCAGGTCTAGCACCAGTACAAGGACTTTTGGGCCTTTAAACAGGATACTGCAGGTGCCAGGCATTTATATGAGTTTTGGTTGGTAGTGGACAAGAAAATACATTAAGGATAGAAATGCATGACATGAGACCCCCATTATCAACAGTACCCACCCCTAAACCCAAACAACCAACACCACCAACCACGACCCCCACGACTGCAGCCAGTACTCAGCTCTGCTGAAGTACTCGGTGTCAGATCCTCACAAATATTTAACCTATGGCATTTGTAAATGTTCACTGTGTACCATGTAGCTGTTTTGTTTTCCAAGGAAGTGAACAACTAATTTAAGCAGAGCAAAAATGAATACTGTGAGAGCATTCTTAAGCCCTGAAGCTCAAAGGTACGCAATGCAATGTGACTGTTTCAGTATAAAGTTTAATCTACCACAATGCAGGTATTGCAGGCATAAAGAAAAAGCCAGACAGGTGTGATTTCTGAAATATGGATCTTTTCTAACCACCTCTACTTTTCATATTCTTCTAAAAATTGTTATTAAGTGGATCTTTTTACAGCTTGTCTTGGGCTCATACTTTTTAAATTTCTGAAGCCAATATTACCAACCTTTTACCCTTTACCCTTATTTCTTTATAACGTGATGTTTGCAACATTTTTATTGTGTTAATAGTTTAGTGTGGAAGTGGCAAATTAAGTGGACTCTACATTTTCTGTATTTTTTTTTGCCTTTTGTTTTAATTTTATTTTATTTCACCAGCCCCTCAGTTATATAACTGTGTTGTGGGTGGTTTGTTTGTTTGTTTTCCCAAACCACTTGCTTGAAAACATTTCATCTGTTTAGCACAGTACATGCCAAGCTATTGGACATATCAGCAAAGACAAAATGTGGCAGCCATAGCCTCAGGTAACTCACAAATGGGCTGCATTCACAACTGAGAGTGTGGGTGAAAAAGCACGACTTGCTGTACTTAGCAGTAACCCAGTTAATTATTTGCTGACATTGATATTCCACGATAATTGTCACATTTCACAGGATTCAGGAAGTTCACAAACCACAGATTGCTGCAAACAGTATGGCAGGAACCATACCACTACAAGCTTGTCTTCCTCTTCTACCTCTCGAGGTACCCGATACTGACATGACTTTGTGGCCATCCATGGTGAGTCCCAGACACAATTATGGCACTTCTGCAATGTACCATGAAAGCGATGCACAGCTGACAGTTGAAAACACCGAAATCTAACACATTCATAATACACCAGAGCCGCAGAGTAGGATTATTTTATGACTGTTGGTCTGGTTGAGGTGCTGACTACCTAGAAACCCTGGACTGACGAATGGCAAAAGTCCCTTTTTATTCCCTGAAAAGGAGAAGAGAAGTTGAGAGGAAGAGCAGCTCAGTTGCCAAAGAAAGGACATGTTAGGAACCAAGCATCTTAGGTCAGCCACAGACAGAGGACAACAGCTACCAAGAGCTGTGGGAATCAAGGCTTTCAGAATAAAATGAGCAGGTGGTTTATATAGGTATGGCAGCAGCAAGGTAGTAAGTTATTAATCCTATGAATGGTGATGCGGCTACAGCTGTGATGCATTAAGTTGAGATGCCTTTGAGAGGCACAAAATAGAAACTGAATTACCTAGGAAAGTGCTGGAATAGGTCTGAAGGGCAAGGAGGGTGAAAGGGGAAGGAAAGGTGGCAAAATTTTGCCTAGAATGGTGCAGTCTGATCCAAAAAATCCTGATTTAGGGGAGGGTAAGGATATTACTGCAGAGACAGAAGCCAAACAAGCTGAAAGGATAGGCCACTATTGGGTTAAAAAAAACCCAACCTTGCAGTTCTATTTACTCATATCTCTAATGAGCGTTGGGGCATCAGGTACAGAATTCTCATTTAGAAATACAGGTTTTTCATATTTACTATCCACAGTTAAGTATTTAAAAACTTTCATGAGAGGGTTTTGTTACACCCTGAGCCTGCAGGTCATTACTCCATTGACTGTTTCATCTCACTTTGTCATTGGTAGCAGATCAGAGAGGCAACAGGCATCCACTCCTTTGCCACAGAATAGGATACTCAAGTAGGAATTTAGGGTTGCTTGTTTGATACAATAAATATACACTTCTCTGTTTCTATGTCAGGGCTGTGAAACAAAAAAGCATTACTATTATGAACATAAATGCTTCTAAGATGTGAAACTTTTCTGACAGTATTTTTAGCCCCAAGAAAGTCAAGGTTAATTTTGGGATTCATGCAATTTCTATAGCATAGATGCAGGAGGAGAAATGGATGAACTAGTGGCTGTTAAGGATCTGTATCCAGGCCACAGCAGTCTGATGTTCTCAGGCAATTATTGGAAATAAGGAGAAGTAGTTGTCTAAGACACAAATGATTATGAGAGGAAAGTAAAAAAACCAAAGGTATTTGCAAATTATATTTTATGTCTTGGGTGTTATCTCTTGTGTCTTTTACCTTTGGGTAAAAATACCTTTTCGGTGTTTATGTTTGGTTCTTTTCTGGAACATGAGCAAGTTGGAGGAAGCGGGTTAAGTGTGATTTTAGTATCTAACTAAGCTTAAAAAATCCACAGAATCCCCATTCAAATGACTTAAAAAGGGGTCAAGCATCACAACTTTTGTTGCAGAGTCTATTCAGGACAAAAGTAATTTGTTTTCCAAAGCTCCTGAATGCTGCTTATGTGCAGATTAATAAGGAACAAGGTAATTATTCAGAGTGCAGGATTTGGGGAGAGATAATAAGCAAGGAGATGATGGTGGACAGGGACAGGACTTCTATACTGTCACTCACAAACTTCTTTGCTGGTAGTGGGTAAGGGTTTTAAGCTAGGAAGGAAGGGGCTATCTCAGCGTGGTTTATAACCCTCAAGGCAAAAATTGCTTTTGAATTTGAGTGTACAGATGCTCAGTTTTCATTCATGCCCATAGCAGAGAAGAAACAGGTTTTTAATTTTGGTTGTGCTACTGTGAGAACACTTGAAATCCCTCTCCTTGTAAGTGTCTGTGAGTAATTTAATTATTACTGCTTGCTGTGCCATACCTTAGAGCCTGGGGGAAGTCAGAAGCTCAGCAACTTGTTCATTTTCTCACAGCTTTCTGTAAGGTTTGCATCCTCTGCTTATCTCTCATTATTGGCACTCAAGTTAAATTTTTTAGACTGATTTGTTAAATATAAAGTTAGCAGTCTTGTTTGATTTTCCCCCGACAGTGTCTCTGTGCTTTTCTGGACTATTGTAGGAAGCATACGGTTATGATGATGACAACTGCAACCATACTATGATCTGCATGTTTTTAACAGGATTCGCAGGTAACTTCTATTAGTCTATTAATTTTGCTAATTCACTTACTATTAGTGCTGTTTCTTGCTACAGCTTACAATATTTTCATTAGAATGAAAATGATCATCCATAATTTAGTACTTTTTTTTTTTTTTTTTAAATAATAATACATGCTGTGTTTGCTCAGATGTTATACACAGCCCATACAGTAGTTTAGGCAACTCCAGTATCTGTTCTGTACCGTCTAACTATGTGCTAACCCATAAAGGTATTCGGAATCAGACACATTTTACCAAGAAGACTCCTCCTTTAACTAAAGGAAAATGTTCCCATTTTGTTCAGCTACTTTGAGCTTATCCAGAAAGAAAGGAACCTAGCAAGAGGGAAAAAGTAGGTGAAATAAAGCATCAGTCTCCATGAGCTCACCCTGGATACTGTGGGATAGGTAACGCCTTTCTTTGTACACTCTGTAAGTTCCCTTTTGTTAACCGCTCAACAGATCTCTGGTGCATATTCCCTCTCTTAAGACCGACGGTAGCTAACAAACATACAGTCATATAACCAGGTATGAGGATAAAGAACTTATCCGCAGGGTTATAATTGTGTTGACTTGTCCCCCTTGCTGTCTATACAGACACTGAATGCACCATCATGCTGGACCGATTGCGCTGCACTCCCAACCATTTCCTCCCTGCTCTTGCACTTGCTTTAGCAAAGAGAACTTTGCAAAGGTGAGCTGAACTTCCACGTTTGGACACTTGCATGCTCTAGGATCAAGGGTTTGTTCAACACTTTTAAAACACAAAACATTTAAGAAATAACTCTATATGTCAAGAATTGCCATATTCGATGCTCTTGTTTAACTGGTATATGCTTTGGAACCACTTTTTTGATCTTGGCTTTGGGTGATATTGGTTGGTCTCAATTTTATTTTTAAGCGTAAAGTCAATATTCAAACATTCACATTAGAGGATACTGGACGATTCTTTGTGTACTTGCAGACACCCTGAACATACAACCCCTGCTCCCTTACCAGCCATGGTACATTAATTTCTGGTAGCATTTATAAGCCTTACAGAACTTGAAGCTTTGCAAGACTTTAACTTTTTTTATTATTATTATTATTTCTATATAGCAGGTGAGGAGATTAACTGACTCAACCTGCCATACATCCTTGCAAATAGCACCTGCTAGCTGTGGGTTCTCTGTGTGCACAGCTGTCCAGTATCTCCTACAACACGCTCACATTTGGTGGTTAACCAGCATCCAAATTCTCAGGTGCTCAACCGTTGCAAGCTGTAGCAAGACATCCATAACCACCTGTACCACCTCCAAAAATTTACCAAGTGAAAGATAACTGAACGTGCTGTGGAGCAGGCCCAAAGCTATTACAGAAGTGTTCTTGCTGCAGGGGGCTCTCCTGTAAAGGCAGGCCTCATTTTGTTCACTTTTCTCCCATTACCATGGGAATATAATGTGAACAATTTTGATGTCCCCTTTAAATCCCTTTTTTTTCCTGAATCTTTTTGCATCAGTATTCTTTAATACTGCATTTGAAACCTTTCCTTACAGAAAAATCAAAACCAAACAGAACCCAACCAAACAAAAAAAAAACAATCTCATGCTGAGTACTTACTGTTAAGTTGTGACATCCCCCTGGAAAAGCAACTACCTTGTGGCAACTTTACTTTTCATTAGGCATTAAATATTAAATAATTTTGTAATCAGAACAATATTACACTATTTATATAGAAGATTGCAGAAAGGCTGTGTTTCCCTTAGGGCCCATAATCAAGTCTTTTTCTACATAGTTGAGAGTGGTTAAACAGCTGAAAGTCATAAAAGAACAAGAAGAATTTTAAGATGTGGAGAAATGTAATTTGTGCCAGCTTTTAAAGATAAGTACATATAATTTTCTTAAAATTTCGTGTTGAGTTCAAGAGTGGGGAAAGGCAGCCATATCAGAACAGGGAAAGTAATAGTGAAATATGATTCTGGATGTGGGTAAATTCGGAAGTTCTGTGTGCTTTGTGTGAGGACGTTGTGTGTGTTATGTGCTTTTCAGCTGTGAAAACATAAACGTAAATCCCAAAAGATAATTATATACTTCCTTTGTATTAATCACAGTCAGAGCAAAGCTTGCCCACCAATGCTGAAATGATTTCACTGTCTGAAGAAATTACCTCATGAAGGAGGCTGGTATGGAGATGAATGTAGACTGTGACAGGTTCTGCGTTATTTCCAGTATCTGTAACATGCATGGGCAAGTAAACACAAGCCAACGCTGTTTCTTTATTTTTTGACAAATGTTTATATTTGTGTTTTTCCTTATTATGGAGCCAAATTGAATGTTACGTTGCACTTCACCTTTTAAAATAGGGGCAAGTTGCAGATAGTGAACAATTTTTTTCACAAGTGTTTCTCTTATTTGCTATTTCTTCCTGGGACATTGTTTACAGATAGTTTTTATGCCCTCCAGAACAGAAAATTCCAAAATTTGAGTCACACCTAAAATCGAATTTGTGAGTGGGTGTCACAATACCTCAGATCTACTTACACCAGGAGAACTGTTGTGTTCTAAACACCACTGTGTATCATTTTGATGCCAACTAGTTATCAAGAAGGTATTAAATTAGAGAAGTGTCACATGATAGGTAAGCATTGTGTATTGGAAACACCCTGGTCATTTAATAGTTAGTCTACAGTTTTATTCCTATTTCATGTAATGCTGCAGTATGCTATTAAAAACAACAGATGTTCACTCTAGGGATGGTTGCACTTCATTTGTGAACAAAGTGATTCCTGTGTGTATCATGACAAGGTATATTATCTGTCATACCTTGAAACTCAAGCAAGTCCAACTGATGTAAAATTGACTTGAATAATTGAAACAGGATTTGACCTACGTGTTCTCACTATTAAGCTTTATAAAGCATTTATGATCCATGCAAATGGAGACAACTCATGTATATTAATGCAATGCTATTTTTCTAATTATCTTTGCATATGTCATAGTAAATATTGGTACTATTAATAAAGTTAAAGCAAGATGGAATTGAATATTCATAATTTAGCTCACAGTATATTACAGATGTTTTATGTTGAGAATTACTGCTGTGTGAAGTTATCTATAACTTTGATAGGATTTAATTTGACTGCTTATGTTACCTACCATATGTCTATTCTGTCCTTGATTATAACCTTCTGGTAAAAAAATAGTTGTCATCTATGAGGTTTTCCATAAGAAAAAAAGGAACTAGAACTGTAAATGAAAAGACCTTAAATTTGTCTGATTTTGAAGTGTTACCACATTAATCTCAAAGGCTTTTTGTTTGTTTCATCACTAAAATGACAACAATGCATTTGCATGTTTCCCCCTCTGTACTATAATTGATTTTTCCTACCCCATCAGTTTAGTATGGTTTCAGCATTGCAACTTGCTTTTGATTCTTCATATCCTTCTCCTCCTCTCTATTTTAGGCCTTCCAGATTTTTAGAATTTCAGCTGAAAAATCCTGTGTAGAGTCCCAAACCTTTGCTTGAATACTAGTCCTTGTGAATCTGAGGCGGCATCTCTTGAACCCTGCTGGCATCTGAGATTTGGTCTTTCTAAATCTGAATGTAGAACTGCTCTCTTTCAAATTTCTCCTTACTGCCTCATTTCTCTTGAATTATTATCATTCCCAAGCTTGCATTTAGGCTTCTGGTCCATTTTTCTCTCATCTTCACTTGACAGTTATCTCTCTCATCTTCTTCAGGTCAACTTCTGCAAGTTGTCATTGTTCTTTATAGTGCTTCTCTTTTTCTGAGGTAGTGGGGAAAAAAATAATCTAGGGTTTGAAAAAACTTTGAGAAAGACATGTCACTTATCTTAAAACTAAATAATTCCACTCCCTTTTTGCCACTGTTTGTTTTCCTTGGAACACAAGTAAGAAAGTCCAAGAAGGCTCCATGGGCCCCATTTCTTTTGCTTCTGTGGGTGACCCCATGGAACTGTTGCAAGGCCAGCATTAATTTTGCTTCCCCTTGAGGAAGCAGTTTTACACAGAAAAAGTGTCTTAGCATAATCTGTTTTAGAGATAAGTGGCCTGGCTTTTTTTCCTTTTGACATTTGTTTTCTTCCTCCACTAAACCAGATGTGCTTGGAAACTTGTATATTAATACTACTGCAGTGGACTTGCTTCTGTATAATAATTATGCTTTCAAGCAACTACTAGCTGGTTCATAGAATCATAGAGTCATAGAATGGTTAGGGTTGGAAGGGACCTTACAGATCATTTAGTTCCAATACCCCCGCCATGGGCAGAGACACCTTCCACTGTTGCTCAAAGCCCCGTCCAGCCTGGCCTTGAACACTGCCAGGGGTGGGGCATCCACAGCTTCCCTGGGCAGCCTGTGCCAGTGCCTCCCCATGCTCACAGCAAAGAATGTCTTCCTAATATCTTGTCTCAATGTACCCTCTTTCAGGTTAAAGCCATTCCCCCTTGTCCTGTCACTACATGCCCTTGTAAAAAGTCCCTCTCCAGCTTTCCTGCAGGCCCTCTTTACATACTGGAAAGCTTCAATAATGTCTCTGGGAGCCCTCTCTTCTCCAGGCTGAACAACCGACTCTCTCAGCCTGGCTTCACAGGAGCGGTGCTCCAGCCCTCCGATCATCTTTGTTGCCTTCCTCTGGACTCGCTTCCACAGGTCCATGTCCTTCTTACACTGGGGGCCCCAGAGCTGAACACAGCACTCCAGGTGGGGTCTCACAAGAGGGGCACAAGGAGAGAATTTATATTGTAAATGTATAAATTCAATTATATGCACTTAAAATTGTATAATGTGTGTGTATGTATGTATATATATGTATTAATATAAACCAAGCCAATGAAGGAACTGCTGTTTGATTGCCAGTCCTTTTCATTCTTCAGGCAGAGGTGCTCTGCAACCAAATGATAAATGCAAAGGGATTAAAATAGAAGCTAAGAATTAAAAATAATCTTCAGGGAAACCCTCAAGTACACCTTAAATGGCATTGATTAAGGCATATTTTAGCAGTTGCTTAGCTTGAGATAACAAATTAAGAATAAAGCTAATTCAGCAGAGTATAAAGCTCACAGATAAATGCTCAGGGTACATTAACTAAAGCTTATCTCAATGTGCGCTTCAGTTTTGCACATCAGGCCCCCAGGATCACATTTTCTGGATGCCTAGTCGCGTTATCTGTGCCTAGCACAAAAGTACTGACCTGAAAGTCTTGTTTAAGTGACCATCTAAGAATTCTTTTTTTAAATGAGTCACAGGCATGGACAGGATCCTTTTCTCTAGAGTAACATAAATCATGCTGCCTTAATTACAAAATCTTAATTTTAAAACAGTTTTATTTCACATTTAGAACATAACTTTAGTGAAATAATGTACAAATCCTATGGATTAATCACAGCTAACCTTGAATCATCAGGTGAAAAGGTATTTTGAACTAAATGAGGCAATGGTGAGGAGGACATAGGTGGAAGAGAAGGGAAACCCTACTATAAAACTGTTTTCTTAAAAAGAATAAATTTTTAAGCCCATCTTTCCAATTCATCCAGTAGAACCATAAATCCTTTTAGTGAATTAAGGCCTACCATTTGCCTAAGAAAAATGTCACTAGTATTTTTCTAGCACTAGCTAGAACATTAAAAAACCCAACAACATCAAACTCAAAAACCCAACAACAAACTCAAAATTAACATTAACATCTGGGTAGCATTCAGTTTAGAAAAATCTAACACCAAATTATCAAACACGTAATATACATAGTAAAGTAACATTGATGTCTTTGGACTCTCAGAAGTGTTCCTTGAATTATTAGCAGTGATGGTGTTATGAGACAGTAAATCTATTTTTCTGGTAAGCATCTGTTCTTGACCTCCACAGTGCTGCAGTAAAAGCAGTAGAACACATTCATGAAGCAGTTCCAGTGCCCAGGATGCTGATCAAGGGCAATCCATGTATAGTGTACGGCTTCTCTGAACATTTTTTGAGAACTCAAGTTCTCTTGAAAGCAAAATGTTTGCAGCTCTCAAGCTTCATTTGAATTGTAGTTTAATTGTCTCTGATTCGAATCTGATATTCTTGTTCCTGGCACAGTCTCATCTGTTCAGGGACTGTAACAGCCAGCTGAATTTGTAATAGATTTATAGTTCAAATGGAATTTTTTGGACAATTTTTAATTTTGTATTCTGAGTTAAATCTATGTCCCTTATGTTTTTTATTTCTAAGGAACAAGATTTTCCTCCTACTAAAGTTTTTTGCCATAAACCAAATAAACTATTAAGGTAATTTTATATTAAATTCTTCAAACTATTTTTCAGCAAGAAAGATGCTTTATTTTGCAACAAGCATTTACATTTATGACAGGGTTCTAGGTTGTGAATCCCCAGTGAAGAAATAAAGCACTTTTTCTCTGTGTTTCCTTTGGCTAGATTAACCAGGCCATGATCTCTCCTCCAACTCCTGGCTACAGCCAAATATTGTAGTCTACTTACTTTTTCTTTCTTTCCTTTCCAACATATTGTGGGGAGGGGGTTGGGGTTGGCCAGGGGGCATGTTACTCATGCTACCTCACTCCCTGCCAGCTGCTAATATGAAATGGTACTGCTCTCTAGGGAGACTTGTTTCACATGTGGTTTGCCAAAGATCAGCATAAATTCTTCCCCTCTCTAGTTGTACAGTTGTTCTGTACAACCACGGTTTAGCTTTAGCAAGGTTATTCTGCCCTTCATGCATACACTCTTTCAAAGCGGGCAATTCAAAGAACTCCTAGCACCAGCCCTCAATCGTGAGTTAATTCACTGTTATTTCTCATAAAACTGCAGCACATTTCTCCCTCAGTACCCTTAATTTACATATAAAAGCAGATCAGCCCCACTATAGAATGTGCAAAGGACAGGAGCAGCTTTCTGCTGTTTGGTCATGGTTCCCCTGTAAAGCCCCATTTACAGTGACATTATTCTCCTTTCCCCGGCTGAAACCTGACATGTGCACGTGAGATAAAACGATACGATAATGCAGCACTTAATGGGATTCAACAATGAAAACACTCAGAGTATGTTTCCATTCTAGTAACTTTAACTCCACCCCCCTTTTAAGTCAAGATGTAATTTTTCTCTGGGCTTCTGCATGTATATGTCTTAACATAAAAGGTGGGAAGTGAAAGGGAGCTTTGCAGATCCGAGTTTAACTAGGGCCTATAGTCAAAGAAAAAATTCAAATCTCAGATTTCGTAGTGCTATCTGATCACTATGTGTAATGTAAAGGGGAGTATTTGCATGATTTTCAAGTATTGAATTTTAAAATCCCTATAAATGTTACCAAAGTAGTTTTGTAGATTGACTAAATATGTCCACTGGCAGCCTTTAGGTCTGAAACAGGCAGCAGAGTTTTGTAATAAAAGCTTGCATTCCTATTTAGCCAGAAGTATATTGGTTGCTAAATACAACAGTCATGGGAGGTTGAAAAATGATAGATACATAAGGTAAAGCTTTCTTGAATTTTTCATCATGGTTTCCCTATCGAAAAAAAAAAATCCTTACCTGGTCCTTCACATACTCTCAAGCTATTAGTATTATGCAAAGTAAAATTGCCACATCAATGGAAAAAAAAAAAGTATTATCCACAAATACTAAGAAATTCTACTTACAGTTGTCTTAAAGTGAATTTTAAAAACCACAAAAAAAAAACCCACCTCTACATTTCTTATCAGATGTACTCATTAAGAACAAAGTAACCATACTTCTTGACCTGGATTTGGCTGTACTAGGGTTTGTTTTATGTGTATCTAAATGCCTCCAATCATGGTCAATGACCAAGAGAGCAAGTGTATGTATTGATCCAGCCAGGCAGATTCATAGTGTAAGAGACACAACTACTGTTTAGTGTACTATGAAAATAAAGGTTAATGAAGTTTAATGCATCCATTTTAGGATGTAAACTTCATCTGGGGAAAATAAATAGGTATTTTTCAGGGTTTGGATGTCTCAGGAATCATGCTCCACTTTTGGATTTATTTTCTTTTGGGTTGACATCTGTTTAAATATTTTGTGCAAATAAACTTACTTAAAATGGAGAAACACAAGAAAGTGAGGACAAGAAGCTCAGTTTTAAACCAGGAAAACAGACCTGAGAATCTGCTTTTTTCTGCTTCTCGCTCGAAGACTGCAAGTTATTATGTGATGTCTTATTTGAAAGAATTTCTCCTCTATTGGATTTTCTTGACTACTGTGCATGCAATTAAAAAAAGGTGGGGGGAGTGGGAACAGAGACATAATTTTAAACATAAGGTAGAAAGCTAAGCTAAGGAAAACTCAACATCCAATACTATACAATAGTACGGGTTTTATATATATATATATAAATATATATATATAAATAATTGTGATTCATGACTGCATTTACAGCCAAAAAATGACAGAAGAGAAATACTGCAGCTAGTATTTTGAAAACTGTATACACTTCCAAAACCATCACTGTGGGAACAAAACCATTGTAGTTAAAACAGTTAAATTTGTTTAACATTGCTTACCCCTTTGAGAAATTGTCATCAGAACAAGTGTGCTACTCTCAACAAAAGTTCTTTTCCTTGTTAAGATGATTGAAGTTAAAATTCAACTTGAACACCAGAGATTTTCACAGCTCTCACTTAGCTGATGAGACAGAAGAGAGAACTGACATCCCATTCCTTCTTTCCTTCCCCCAGCTAAAAATTAAAAAGAACAATAAGTCAGTCTTGCAAGATATCTCACTTATCTGATATTTTAAATCTTATCTGAATAACATTACTTAAAGATAGGTTTTGATTAAAATATCTTATTTAACAGAGAACTCAAGGCAAACTATTACATTTATTTCTTTAAAAGCACATTTTGTTGTTCCCAGCACTTTGTTTTAAGGGACTGTAAAGATGTTCTCAGTTTCAAACTGAAGTTACTCATGAAAGGCATACATCTCAGAGGTCTGAGAGGGACTTGTCTCTTGTTGTTCATCATCTTTCTGATATTATAAGCAATATATTATCCCCAAATTCAATGCATTCAGAGATCTCTATTAACAAAAGCAGAATAAGGGGAATATTTTTTTCTATACAGCACAGTATGAGTGGTTGCATAATATCTCATTCGAAGATAAAATGAGTACAAGTAGAGAATAGTATCTAACCCATATGAAAGCAATGAGGGAGATGACACCCTTAGCACTCTTGTCAGAAGATCAGCAAATGAGATCACTAAATTAGTTTACTCGTTATATTCTTTAGTAACTACTGTAATTAAGCAAATTATATCGGTCCATGGGCTGGATTTGTTGACTGCTGTAAAAATACAAACAAAAAAACCCAGACCCCTCAAACGTGCAAGGTATCCTGAAGATGAAGCTCAGGCAAACAAATGTTTGTTTGACCATGTTTCACATTGTTTAGCGGTAGAGAATTAACATTAAGCTGCCAGCATGGCATGAATACCATCATCCTAAGGAGAACTAGTGTAATAGATCACCAGCATTATGTTTTCAAATAACTTCCTTGTTATGAATGCAACAGACTTGAAAAATGGCTATTTAACACACTAAATACGCAAATGTATTAGTCATCAGTGCAGTTTTTGTTCTAACAGAGAGCAAGACTCTGTATCACAGGGCAGTTAAGAGGGTGGAAGACTTAAAAAGAAAATAAGGTGATTTGCCCAAGGCTGTATTTATTTTCAGAGCTGGACTGAAAACAGAGAGAAAGCGATTATCTTAGTTCTGTTAGCATGCTTTGTAGATCTGGTGTTGAGGCAGTAGTTACTATTTTTCCCATCTAGTAATACCTCCAACTGACTGTGTCTTTGGGACTTTAGCTAAAGCATTACAGATAATCTGAAACATACAGAGATGAGGAATAACACATTTCTTTTTATCTCTGTCTACACCCAGGTGATGGATAACTGTTCTATAGACTTGCTTCTGAACATGGGGCTGGCTGGGATACTGAAAGACCTGACAACACATTTGATTCCATAACCCATTCTTGCTCATAGTGCTTAATGACTACATACAGGAATTACTCATTTGGCTTTTATCATTTAGTCTTAACCCTCTCTGTAATCCAAAAAGTTACATATTTTTTATATAGTGTTGTCATTTAGTCTGTATTATCTCCTACTGTACTTTTTTTTACTCCAAATAACAGAACATTCTTTTGTTTGAGAACTTGGATCAACTTCTAGGGAACATGATAGGAAGTGGTTTTTCAATCTTAACCAGGTAAGTTAACAAACAATGAAAAGACTTCACTGTAGTTTGCAAAAATATTACGCAAAATTTAAACAGCAAATCTTAATCGGCGTTATATTAATTTAGCATTGTGTGTTAATTTTATAACAATTATTAAGAGGATGGTCTTTCTATCTTGTATAAACATTTCCATGTGGTATTTTCATACAATAACAACATATCAAAAATTCATTTTCTTTTATGTGCAAATGTAGCTGTCTATAAAGGAAACTACAGGGTTTGGGAATGACACCCTGGTTCTGGGAGTAAGGCAAAGAACGCAGAGCTAAACGACCTGGTAAGCAATTGGGGGAAAATGGATTCAGGGCTAAACTTCACCTTGTATTAACCACAGTCTGCTGAGTTAGCCAGTGTGCTTGCTTATTTCCTCAGACAACCCACAGGCTATGTGCATGAAAATACAGTATATCTCCAACTTTTAGGGCTTATATTAAATAAAAAAATCAACATGTTCTCAGATAAAAAAGTGAAAGACAAAAAAACCCAAAACAAAACAACATAGGCAAAGTCTTAAAGGACAAGCGTGCTGCTGCAGACCTATAATACACTAGAAACTCTCACAGCTCTCAACATTCTTTACGAAGAAATTGTTCCAAGACACTGCATCTCACTTATTTACAAGAAAAGGAGAAGGAATCTTCCAATAAAGGCTTTTTGTGTTCTAATGAGCTTTATTCACTTGCAAGATATTGCAAACACACATTTCAGGGAAAGTTATGTAATGACTGCAATATTAACTATTCAGTGAGCTTCCAACAATAAAGGTAAGATTGCCCACAGCAACTAGAAGCATCTCAAGACTGCTTCAGGAATATTGCTCTGAAACTAAGCACTGTCAGTTAGGTTTTTTTTTAAATGATATCTTAAAAGCTAATCTTTAAAAAAGTGTAATCTCAAATCTGAATGAAATTAAAGAGCACTAGAAAGAAAATTATTGCACCTGCCCCTTTGATCACGATGTTTCAGGGCAATAACAAAATTATAGTGACTTATCCACTACATCTATGTTCTTCCTGCCTTCATCTCACCAGAATCAAACCATAAAGGAGTCCTGTGCCATGGTGGTGTCCTATCTGAGTAGAGGAATATTGTATGAGTCTGTATTGAGCAATATGGCACCCATGCATTTCATTCCAGAGGCTGATTGGCAGATTATTTAATTGGTTGAATTTCCATCTACAGTGCAAACAGAGCATCAAGTGTCTCAAGTATTTCGTGTCTAACATTGTCTGGTTAGGACAAAATATCATTATAGAGCAATAATGGACACCAAAGGGTGGTTTGATATTTCTGTGGATTTCAATACATTTTTAACATGTTTGCATTCTAGGTAAAAAAATATTTTGTATTCATTGTTTAGCAACAGTTCTAGGAAGTAAGAAAATTGCTTTTTGGGATACATTTACTATGTAGAAAACCAGCTCCATTCCTGCAACCTACTGTGTAGAAAATAGATCCATTTCTGCAACCTATTGCTTATTATAGAGCTTCTGTTTAAAAGAATTCTCTATTTCTACACTACCTCATCATAATGTGATCTACCCTATTCAGACTTATGGTATATTAACTTTGTACACCTGAAACACCAGGAGAAAAGTTTTCGTCTGCAAATCAACAGATGTTGACATTATGTCACATTAAAAATACAGAGCACCGTGACACTTTTGTGTTACCAAAATGTAACTGTTCTGTGATAAAATGTTTTGTAAATTAGCACTTTTTACACAGCTATATTTCCTCAGCATTTTGAGTTTAACTATCTGTTAAGGTAAAGTCACCAGAAAGAAATGGATAGCAGCTGCAATTAGAGATCTAGATCTGTTTTGTCTGTCTTTAAGGCAAAACTAGCACCTCTTTTCAATACTGAAGCTAGAATAAACATGAGCTCATAATTTTTCAGATTTGAAGGACTAATATGATGCATTCTTCCTTGTCTAAATTTAAAACCAACAGTCCTTGGCACACAAGATCTTGTGGTTAAGTCTGTGTATTTGTAAAGCCTGAAAGAGACCTGGTTGCAATCCAGAACACATACTCTGATTGCTTTGAAATTAAACATCTCCGGTTAAGGAAGTAACAAGTTTAGCCATAGAAGCATAATACATTAGAATATTTTATAGTGATTGAATTTTAAAGCTCAAATACACTATTTAAGATAATTTAATTGTCAATCTTTAGTAAAACAATACCTCTTCCCTTTTTTATAGACTTTCTTTGCTAGAAAAAGTTACCCATTTCAATTAGCAGAAAAAAGTCCTCTCTGTACATCTGATAACACAAAATTATTAATATACTGTGATCCCAGGAGTATAACAGTATTTTAAGAAAGTATGAACTCTGTTTAATGGTCTTTTGAAATACAGTAGAGAATTTTGTGGAAAGAATTGAGAGATAAAAACTAAGTCTTTGAAAAACAGAGTGTGACTCACTGTTGAGAGCCAAAAGCTGCAAAGAGTATCTTTGAGAAAGACATAAATGACTCACTTGTGAAACAGTGAGCAGTTGATTTTCTTGATCAGCCCACTGATTGGCAAAAGAAAGTGGAAATAATACTCTGGAAACCAAACATCTGTACAGTACATATCTGTAAAGTGGATTGACGCATCAATTAAAATACTGAAGTCTTTGTATCCTGTTTTTGAACTTCTACAGTAGTATCCAACTATAAAAAGTAGTTCTGCCTGCAGCAATGGCACCCTATGAAATATTTTAAGTTTGAGTATATAATCCACTGGAAACAGCAATATAGTTGAACACTAGTACAAAGGGAATCAACAGAATTGTCACACAAGTGGCCACATTTACAAAAAGTGAAAATGTGCACTATACTCCTCCTGATATTGCTCTCTGGAAAGCAAGCGTGTTGCAGTGCTGTACACCATTACTAACAGCAAATGCTTTTACTTGTCTTAGTATATTTTTTCTTTACCCAATTATAAACAACCAACAATCCCCAAACAAACAAAAAAGCTACAGTTCTCTCAAACCTGTTGTCACTACCACAGTCCTCAATATAGGAACTCGATTCCTTGTACTAGAGAGAAGCACAACCTTAAAATCACCCTGATCTTTTTTTTTTTTTTTTAAATTAAGTTCTGACTTCTACGTGAGAAACCTGAGCCACAAAAAGCCACTCCAGTCGAACGATAAAAATAAATACTTGTGCTTAAGGTATTTGATGGTCTGCATTGCTTTTAATTTTGTCAAAACTAATAAAGATATAAAACAAAAAAGTATGTTCCTGAATGGAAAATAAAGAATTCTTAACAGCATTTATGTTTTTTGTAAAGTTCAATTTTGAAACAGATGTTTTTGTTGATTTTTTGAAACTGTTTGATTCCAGTTTGTTCTATTTATCAGAACCCTTGAAAAGCATCAAGGACACAATCATAACACCTTGCCTTTTTCCTGAACAATTCTCTATGAACATGAAGATCAAAGTAAATAAATGGAACTATTCAGGAGGAGATATTCCAAGTAAGCACTTTGAAAAACATTGAATTTTCAGATTCCTTATGGCAAATACAAATATTTCTGTATCATAGTGTATCTGAGTCAGAGACATCTGAACACAATCTAGTCTCCCCTCCCCACCCCCACTTACCCCAAGAGGTGACTTCAGGAAATTAAACACTACCCCAAACATAAATCATTAAAAAAACCAACCAAAAAACAACCACAAAACAAAACACAACCAAACAAACCAACAGTCTTGATTAGTTAATGGAAACACCTTAGCTTTGTATAGGTGATGGTTCAAATCTCACATCATCTCTGTTTACGTAAGCATTAAGCAGACTGGAGGAAAAAAACCCAACCTATAAAGACACACATTCAAGTATGCTGTACAATTAAGCTGACAATAACCTCCCTAGAACTAGTCGCTATTTCTCCATAGCTCATCTCTTTGGAAAAGGTTTATGCTCCTCACTCCAGCCTAAGCAGAACCTCTAAGGGCTTAAATGTTTCTGCAACTGTCTCCTGTGAGTCACCTTTCCTGTTCAAATTTTATGTTGTGCACCTCTCTCTCTACTGAGTGGCCAAGATCGGGATAGGATTTTTCCCATGGTAATACCTATTCTAGTATCTGCTCTGACAAAACTATTCAGGTGATAAATGCACATACTTTGCACATTGTTGTGAATGTTACAGTGAGCCACTGCAATGAAGGCATACTGCAGCTCAACCTTGCAAGAATTCAGGGTCCTAGTGAAGTACCCATGTATGCAGGCCAGCAGAAAGGAAATGGTGTCACCATCCGTCCAATAATCTATAGTCTCCAAGGATGCAATATTTAAATAGAACTTAACATATAGAACAAGAAAAGGGTAAGAAGGAAGCTTTCCAAGTAAACTTCACAAAAAATTCAAAACCAAATTGAAAGCATTAACAAATTGAAAGCTGGAGAGATATAGTACTTATGAAGATAATTGTCCTACCATTTCTCACTACAAACACAGTATACAGTCTGCCTTAGCATACCCTGGTTACATTTGCACATGATAGCTCAGTGTACGGTTACTGGTAGCATTATGAATTCATCTGCAATTGGAAGGAGTTCAGAAGAACTTACATCTATATGAACCCACCGTATACTGCAAAGTTTCTATCAAACCTGAAAAGTCAGTACCTTTGAAGCTGGTTGTCTAAACTTTTCCGCTCATCTTTATTTAGATTTGGTACGTCAGAAAATTAGTCCGATTTTTCAGGGGTACTATCTTTTGAGAAAGAAAATAAACCAATTTTATTTATTCGCACAGTATGAATAATGGTAATTCAACTTTTAAAATTTTTGCACTGAAATTTTCCTTATTATTAAAAGATAGACAAAATATAACATCTGGGGTGGTTTTACTGTATTTTTAAGAAATCATAGTTTATTGCAATTGAATTTCCTATATGCTTTTGTATATATCAATTTTATTAATCTCCCACCTGTGTAAAAAAGACAGTAAATTAAGTACCAGGACACACAACATAAAAGCTAAGTACAAAAGTACAATAGGTTTTTTAATATCTGACAATTAAAAAGCTTTTTTCTTTCATTCAGAAAGCACGGATTTACTGTTTCATCTTCCATGTTACAAATAAGACTTCCCTTCTTACTTTTACTATCTGTGTTTAGGGATTAGATATTTAAATTGGTTATTAGAGAACGAAAATACATCAGTATTTTACCTATTTAATGACAGTCTTACTTCTAATATAGATGAGCTACATTCTAATGTTCATAAACAGATGCTTTGGAATTGATGCTAATGTGTATCCTGTGTCTTTGAAAACCAAGGAATAATTTAAACAATTTACAGTTGTGAAATGCTGGTCTTAGTGTCTTAGTAATTTGATGAACTAGCTATATAATAGAACAATCACTGACCCATTAATTAGCTTTCAAGTCCACATCAATATATTTGCTGTTTCATTCAGTTAAACTCTATAAAAATGTGTACAAATAGGATTAGAAGTGGGATTTCCTGTCCATTTTTTGACAATAATTATGTCTTCCTCCAAACGTTTATGCTTCTGATTCAGAGTCAGTCCGTATCAGGTCAACTCAGTTTTGATTTCATTAGGGATGAGCATACGTCAAACATTGTTTCCTGAGTTGAGACTCAGATTTTCAAAGATCCACAAAATCTAAACTACAGTGACCTGAAGTAACACTGATGCTTGTCACCTCAAATGATGATCAGTGAAGGCATTGATATGGCAGAGTTTATAAGGAAAGCAAAAACTCGCTTGTTATGACTAGGCAAACCCAGAGGCATCCTGTTCTGGATTGGATACAGACTTCTTTTAGATAGATAATGTTTAGTGAGTTCTACATTTCTTCTTGGATCATGAATGGC